>NC_069735.1:16060953-16113453 GCF_027358585.1 Pangasianodon hypophthalmus | reverse complement strand
GTGTGTGGGTGTGTGTGTGTGTGTGGGTGTGTGTGTGGGTGGGTGTGTGTGGGTGGGTGGGTGTGTGTGTGTGTGTGGGTGGTTGTGTGTGGGTGTGTGGGTGTGTGTGGGTGTAGATGCTGTTTCTGAGGATCAATGCAAGTTTTAAGCTTCACCTGAAGAGGCAGCTGGCTCGGCTCGGGGTGGTGAACGATGGCGGACCACAGCATGGGTGAGAACCACTTCCTGTTCTGGTAGACCAGACACACAGCCTGATTTTTCTCTTTCTCTTTATCATGTTAGTAAATGAAGAAGATGCAAATGGAACATGGCTGTTTTGTTTTTTTTAATATTTCCACTCTAACGTTCGCTCCGTCCCTGCAGGTTGGTGGTGGTGGACGTGGCCTTCTACACGGAGAACATTCAGGCTCTGCGTTCTCTCGAGCGGTTGGACTTAAACATGCCTGAGATCTGGGAGCAGAAGAGGTGATGATGGACAGCCAGGCCCAGCCAATCGGGTCTTTCCATCTCCTCTCTGGTCGCTTACAACGACCTGCCCCGCCCCCCCCCCCCCCCTCCTTCTCACTTCCTCCTCTTCCTGGAGGACATGGGGTCAGAGGTCACACAGGAAGTGAACACTGTATACAAGACTTCTCTATAAACACACTTTTTACCTCTTCGTCCAGAACTGCTGTGACGCCTATTTTTTTTTTTTTTTTTTCCGGGAATGATCTGGAGCATTAAAGCATCAGACTTTCACTTCCAAGTGACCAATCAGGATAAGCTAAGGGATCCTCTGTGGGCGGGAACTTTCTTCTTCTGTTGGGTTTAAAGCTCAGTGCCTCATGGTGTGCTGTCGATGCAGCGCAACTCTACACTCGTGTGCAATCCTGTCAAATGATTATGGAATGAAACGGAGAATAAATTATGATTTTTTTTTTTGATTTGATGTTTATATATGCACCAGTGGGTTTAAAAATGTAAACTTGGGTAATTTATTTTCTTGTTCTGATCTGATTTTACTGGATGATTTATTGTTTGTTTTTTGTTTTTGTTTTTTTTAATAATCATCTTTACAACCTTATGGTCATGGAATATAACGAGAGCGGTTATGAGGGAAGTGAGCGTGTTAATTCAGAAAGGCTTTTGGAAATGTCATTAAAACCCCTTTACCCTTCCAGTATTTTAACACCGAGGCCGAGATTCTCCTCCGTCACTCCTCAAGCTTCCGAGTGGAAGTTTACACGTTACGCATTAATACATTACTTCTTTCCATTTTGGAGGCAGCTGCTTCAAAAGTCCTTGCATCACCAGGCCACTTTTTTTTTTTTTTTTTTTTTTTTTACTGAGAAACAAACTTGTGGAAGCCTCAGCCTTCAGTCTCATAATCAGTCATAAATTTTAGCACTCTCTCTGCTCGTGACATTGTATATTCACTATCATGAAGCTAATTTGCTAGTTTATCAGCTTTCCTGAGGACAGATGTTTCCTTATAGGCCTACAGCGAGTCTAATCCTTTAGGATTGTTGAACTTTTCATAATCTCATGTACAGATTTAGATGATTTGCCTACACCGAGGGAACATATGTGTGATGCTGTTCTCAAATTTGACCAAAAACTAGTAGAACCCTGCATTAACAGGGATGTCTCCACCACCATGAAGTCTAGTCCTTCTTGTTGCTGATTTGTATGCCTCGAATCCCCTTAAAATATACTACATACACACAAGTGGTGAAGTGAGAGAAATTGAGAGGATGAGCATTTCTGAATGAGGCAGCTTTACCTTAAGCATGCACAAATCCCTGCCTCGAAAGCTGTCTTCTGACTGGAACACATCTGTTTATTGCGGTGTTGACAGACCCAAATGCTTTCTTGTCATAAAAACAGTACTTCCGTCTACATGTCCATCTTTAAAGTGCTGCTCTGTGGGAACTCGTCACGCCATTAACTTGTGTTCTCGATGGTGTTAACCCATAATGCCCAGCCGCAGCTACTAGGAGTGCTCAGTATTTACGATCAGGAGGAGGCGTGGCCTCTGCGGCGGTCAGTCCCGGCGAAGGAGGCGTGGCCTTGCAGTAACTCAAATCAATAAATCTGCATACTCATCCCAATCGTATTGCATCACAGCTTGATGAAATGGCTCCGAGTCGTATCATAGCCATATTTTATACATCAGAGTGTCGATCAGTGAGAGAGACGTGCTCTTGGTACCTAATGGCTTTTATTTATTGCTTTCCTATTATATTTTGAGCACATTTTATGCAAATATGTGAACTGTCAGCCTCTGAAAAAAGAAAACACACTAATAAGACGTGGACTAGGCATTATCAGGACTTTGGGATTGAACGTTTCAGACAGCAAGCGAGATGTTTTTAGTATATCTCAATGCACAGATCTTTATTTTTTTGCCTCTGATGTTCATAACATTAAGAAAAACAGTACAGACTGTGAGAGAAAACGCTCGCCCGGGTTTAACCACAGCACTGTCTTGGTCAAAAGTGCCTACTTTTGATTCACCATCAAAGACTACTTCTCTTCTGACCGACTTACAGCCTTGTGTGTGTGTGTGTGTGTGTGTGTGAGAGAGACATCTGTAAGACCTACAGGAGAAATCTGACGGCATGCTTGATGTTTTTTTTTTGTTTTGTTTTTTTAAACGGGAAAGTGACTTTAAATAAACCCAAACTGTAAATGGTTAAAATGAGTCTATCTTTTTTTTTTTTTTTTTTTTTAAAACTTGAAGCTAGACAACTTTTCTTGGCAGATTGAATTTAGTTTTTGGCCAAACTGTTCTTTAAATGCATTTATTCCAGTTTTTTTCTATCCATATGAACTGACAGAAAAGTGAAGATTTTCGAGTTAAAGTTGATCCTACAAAAAAATATACAGTGCAAGCTGAGGAAGATTTATCATTCCTAAGGATGTAGTATAAAACAAAGCAACATAAAGACCTGCAGAAGAGCTTTTATCCTGCTTCTGACACTAACACACCCAATATACACAGTCCTGAGGACCTATTTCTATTAACCGAGTGAGTGTATCAATAGAGGTCCATGTTAATGATATTGTGAATAGCATGTGTCAGACTTCACATTATTAAAAATAACACACTTGCTGTAAAAATCTGATACACGCTGCCTAAGAGCTGCTTTCTACACTTCCAGATGTGTGACTGCCTTCTCCGGTTCGTGGATTTTCCTTTTCGAACTACAGTCTAGTCATGATGTAGGCTCTGTCACCCCCTAGTGGTCATAAGCGGAATAACACGCAGAAGCAGCGTATACAGTAGTTTCTGATGCGAGTGAGTTATTTGGAAGGTGCGGTGGTTTTGGTGGTGGCGGTTTTGCTGTTTCCTGCTGCTCCTCCTTTTCCCTGAGGGGTCTTCAGTACACTCAGCCTCTTGTGTAAGGAGGTGCTGGCTTTCTGAGTCACCTCATGTTCAATCTTATTCCTGATAGCCACCTCCAGACCCTGATGCAGACGGCAAAACAATACACAACATATACAGTTACACACATATACGGTTACTCAGGCAGCAAACCCAACACAAGACCTCCTGAAACTCTTTTCCACCATCCTAATGTCAACTACATCTTTCACTGGCGATGTACTCGTACTCTGCACAACGACAATAAAGTTTAATCTAATCTAATCTAATTTATATCAATACCAAACAAGTGTACACATAATACACTAACAGAAACTACTTCTACACACCATGTCAGAATTAGAGTAATCAGAGGAATTGTTATTCTTCATACACACTGTATTTATTCTTCGAACACTTTTATTCGCAAAGGGTGCTTGGACCCCGCAGATCGCTGCTTAGTTATTTTTATTCTTCTAACACTTTTAGATGAATCACTTAATTTAGGAGAACACAGATTCTGTACAAACTACATTTGGAGGTTATTTTAGTGAAAACTACGTTTTTTTAACACACACACAAAGTGAAGGTGCAGTTTCTCTCATTCTGTCACACTTTCATTCCATCAAAATATTTTGTGTCTACAGTTTAACAGGAATTTTAAAAAAGCTTAAATATCTCCAGCAGGTAAAATACGTTTATCTATACCTTGTATTTGACTAATACTGCAATATTAGATTATGATCTTAAAATGAATTCGTACCACGATCACACAGGTGAGTCAATGGCTCCAAAAGTTTGTGAACCCCTGGACTACACTCTCGGCCCGTTTGTTTTCTAAAGTCAGTGTGTGTTTGAGTGAAAGCACAGAGACTTGCCTGTTTTAGTTTCTGTTGTTGGACTATTGCTGCTTTTTTCGGGGCGATGATCCGACCTGCAGAAACAAAACACACACACACACACACACACACACACGAAGATTTTAATACATGAGACCACACACCAGTTTTAACACCCTGATAAATAATTTCACTTGTAATATTGGCAGTAAAGGTGTTTTGAGCTGTTAATTCATGCTGCCAGTCATCATCCGTAAGATTTAAGGTGGCTGTTGATATCAGTTGTACATTTAGTAAATTTAGCTTTGAATCTGTTTCTCACCTTAAGATTTTATAGATGTTAAAACTTTTTGGATGGATATGGATGTTTTTTAATTGGTTTTCTTGGGGTTAAAATCTAGCTAAACATATTATTATTATTATTATTATTATTATTATGTTTATATTGAATCTTTTTAATTTATATGATAAATACTGTATCCCTAAAGGTAAATAAGCAAACAAAACCTCAAGGATGCAAAAATTTAATACAGTAATGGAAATTTAGATTAAAATACTGACATTTTAAAACAAGAAAACTATAAAGACTTTAAATTTATACAAATCGTTGAGGTTTTTATTTGTTTATACGTCCTCATTTGTGATTTTTCCCCCCAATTCTCCGTAAGTCTGTAAGATACCCATGTATTTATTAATAAAAAAATAAATAAAATAAAATAAATTCGTAAAAACAACAACAGGAACCTGCAGTATTACTCGCACGCGCTCCAACATGGCGGCCTGGTTAGCTTAGCGCTAAAGGCAGAAACTTTATTTTTTAAACCCTTACTGACTATTTAATTAACACTGTCACCTGTCAGAAAACATCTTTACCTCCTTTCTTTGGTCCTTTCGGTTTGTTTTGTTGTTTTTTCGCTCCACCGGGTCGCTGCGCTTTAAATTTGTGTTTCCCCTGCGCCATCGCTACTCCGCACACTGAGGATGAACCCTGCGTACTACTTTACTACGTAGTATGGACAAGTAGAGCGTTGCTATGGGTTACCACGGGCGGCGCACTGCATACTGTGTAGTACTCTAGTATTAGTGTGGATGTAGCCGAGCTACACGGAAGTGCGTCATTCAAAGCGGAAAACTGTGGAGGACGAAAAATGTCTTAATTATATAAAAATAAATAAATAAATAAATAAATTTTAGTCGTGAAAAAGGGTATAATTAAATTAATACCTTGAATTTATTTCTACATTTCCATACATCAATATTTATTTATTTATTTATTTATTTATGTCCACCTTTATAAATAAATAAATAAATAAATAAATTTGGTCATGAAAAACGGTATATATAAATTAATGCCTTGAATTTATTTATTTATTTATTTATTTGTTTGTTTGTTTGTTTGTTTGTTTTATGTCCAAATTTATTTAATTATTTATGTATTTAGTTAGTTAGTTAGTTAGTTCTGTATTTATTTATGTCCACATTTATTTATTTATTTGTTTGTTTGTTTGTTTGTTTGTTTGTTTGTTTGTTTGTTTGTTTATACTTAAGTCATTTTTCTTCCTCCATAGAAAACTCAAAAATTCAGTAAAATTTTACAGTTCAAACAGTTTCGTAGACGGCTGAACGGGTACAAAATGCGTAAAAATTTGTGTAAAGGTGAGAAAATTGCCAATTATTACCAATTATTCATACTTTATATTGTAGATTTTGGCTCCCAAACCCAACATTAACTTCTTTAGAACACAATCACAGATTTAGTTTCCTTAGTTACCTCAGCAGGACCTCAGAACAACACTTCATTTTAATCCATAATAAATAATTCATAGTTAACATATAATATAATATAATATAATATAATATAATATAATATAATATAATATAATATAATATAATATAATATAATATAATATAATATAATATAATATTTGGGAAACGTTCTGGTTGATGTGGAGGTAGCGTTGTGGTGTAATGTTGCTGTCTCACATCTCCAGCGTCACGGATTCAATCCTGAGCTCGGGTTTCTATCTGTGTGGAGTTACACACGTTCTCCCCATGTCCGTGTGGGTTTCCTCAGGGTTCTCCGGTTTCCTTCCACCTTTCAAAAAACATGCCGTCAGGTGGACTGGCTAAGATAAACTGCCCCAGGGTGTGGAGGTGTATGTGTAGTGCCCTGTGATGTATATATGTGAATTCATAAAACAACTCCACACAATAAGCTCAATATCACAGATATATTTATTCCTCTTCAACGCTACGTTTTATGACTTTTTATGCTAACGCAGTGACTCACACAGCGCTTACAGCTACACTCAGAGGTGATACACATGCATGCTAACTGCTACAGCATGGCTACGTCTCAAATCACACACCATGTATTGAATACATGAATACCTACGCTCTGCACATGACTGAATTAGGAGTATTTTTGTAAAGTAGCAACATCTCGAGTCGAACACTAATACTTTGTAGTAATTAAATTATTTTACAACTCAAATAATTAAATAATTAAAATAATTAAATTATTTTACAACTCAAAATGGCCGCTCTTAAGTTACCAAATCTGTGGCCATGTGGTTTAGTGGGATACAAAAGTGTCTTCTAGGACCCGATGTCAGAAATTTCAGTATCTGTAGTACCTCATTCACTTTCTAATTGAAAAATGAACGATTTGAGACGTAGCTAAAGTAAACTAACATCTGCATTAACACACTTTTATTATTGCTAGCTTATTTTTAAATTCAAAGCAGCACGTGGACATGGCAGAAACGCCGGGGAGAGTGTGATGTCTCAGCTCAGGCCCCTCTGACTGTTTGCTGGCAGTAAGGCGAGCGCAGGAAGCGAGGGAACGAGTCTTTGGCCATCAGGGTAAAGATGCGCTGCTGAGCTTCGGCGAACGTCTCAGCAGTCGGCGTGTCCATCCTGTCCATCAGCGCCTCACGCGTCTCACTGTCCAGATTCACCTGCAAACATCAGCACAGGTTAAACAACTCCTGCAGATCTTTAAAGGCGCAGTGTGTAAGATTTAGAGCCCCCTGCTGTTTGGAGAATGAATTACGTCCAAACATTGGCCATCTTCCTCCTTTCCAACCAAGACCCCGCATGCTTTATTGAAACTCTGAGTTGTTGTATAAGGAAAAGAGGCGGGGCTATGATTTGATCAGGGTCAGAGCTAATTGCTCTCTCCGTACCTCCTGTGGGGCGTCAGGGTTGATGAACTGCATGTAGATGCTCTGGGCTTTAGAGGACAGTTTGGTCTCAGGCATGGTCTTGTATTCCTCACAGGCAAGCCAGAAGTCCAGGTTCTCCTCACTGAACTCTGAGCGCAGGAACCAGCGGAACGCCTGCAGACTCGCTGAGAAGAGCAAGGTGGGGAAAAGCGCAAAGCGATATTTGATGACTTCAGCGTTAAGTGTCCACTAAAAAATTAAAACAGTACTTAGAAGTAAAAAGTACTTGATTATAACTGACATTAGAAATCATTTTTTACCAACATACAGAAATTCATATGATGTGTTTGGGTCTTTGAAAGGTGTTTATATCATTGTTTATATCACTGTCTGTGTGTGTGTGTGTGTGTGTGTGCGTGTGTGTGTGTGTAAACGTAAAAATCACAGAAGTGGAGAGAAGATTCTTACCCTTGCTGTGGAGCAGAGACTCAAGATCAGGAGGAGTTTTTTCCTCCTGGGCTCTAAGACAGAAAGAGAGAGAAAGAGGATTACAGCCATTGCAACACGCGTGTGTGTGTGTGTGTGTGTGTGTGTGTGTGTGTGTGTGTGTGTGTGCGTGTTACCTGTGTTTGTGTGGTTTCTCAGCCAGGTGTGTTAGCTTCACCTTCATCTCCTTTGCCCTAAAACACACAATAACATAATAATGGTTTAACAAATCCTTAATAAAAATATTAATAAAATGATATTAAAAAAATAATATTATATGTAAGTTGTATGAAAAGACTTTATAGTGATGAAAATGAATTGAACGCTCAGAGCCCAGCCTGGTTTCTGACAGCAACTGTGTGCTGTAATCCTGTATAAAGGATTTTTATTTGTCATGTGTTTGCTAAATTATTATGAAAAAGTCACATTGACAGAATAAATGTTAAAATAGCAAAAAAACATTCACTGTATTTAAAAATGCATTGTTTTACTGCCTCAGATAAAATAATTACTCTCAATGCACTGACCATTAAAGTAAATGTCTTAAAATTAAAAGTAATAGAAGCTAATTAAAAAAATAGACTAAGAGCTGAAACTGATTTTCATGTGAAAACTGTGAGTAATTCCACAAAACAAAACAAATTTCAAAAATGAACACACACACACACACACACACTACAGTACTCACTTCTCCAGGCATGATGAAGGGAGGGCCGAGAGCCCCTTACACATCAGTGACTATCAGAGAGAGTGTTAGACAGAAAGAGATCTTGAGCAGACTGTGTGTCTCTCTGCTCCTGCCTCTGTCTCTTATACAGCTGTTTATCTCATGTTCCATCACTGAACACACACATAAGATATTAGGTGTGTGTGTGTGTGTGTGTGTGTGTGTGCTGGATGTGGAAGTTTTCCTGAGGGCTGTACAAACAGATCAGTGCTTACAATAAAGCAATTACTGGTGATGATTCCTCCGGCATCTAGACTCATCAGGACAATAGTGGGTGATTGTAGTCTTTCAGGAAAGGGGTGTGTGTGTGTGTGTGTGTGTGTGTTTGTGTGTGTGGATGTGTGTGTGTATCTTTTTGTTGGTTTATTATAGACAGGTACAGCGTGTGTCCTTCTTCTGTCTCTGAGACCTTGTCATTGTATATATAACTAATTAAAGAGATGACAGATGTGACAGGTGGTGTGTGTGTGTGTGTGTGTGTGTGTGTGAGTGTGTGTGTGTGTGAGTGAATGTACACCCATACAATAGTCGATTAAGAGTATATTTAACATTAAACACATTGAAATGACAATGCTACGTCCTATATGAAATATTAATGATACACTTTAGGCCAGAAATGAAATGCGCAGCACGTTCCCCGAAATCCAACTATTGTCAGTGACGCAAGACACATCTGTTGTCTGATTTTTTAAAAAGCTATTTTTAAAATGAATTTTGCACTTGAAGATAATAGAGTTAACAATGTTAATGACTCTCACTTCCAAAAAATGATATCTTAGCAAGTGAAGATATCTTAAAGGAAAGAAACGTATCTAATATTTCTCATATATAACAAATATAGATTTGTTAATAATATAACCTGTTTATAGATATTATTATAGATATTATAGATAACCTGTTTCTCGATATTATTTTTCTCATTTCATGATTTAAATGGTCTTATTCTATTGGCAGATGATTTTGTTTCTTTCGAGAAATAAATGCTTGCCAATAGAATAAGAGCATTTTAAGCTTGAAGTGAGTAAGAATATCTAGAAATAGACTTAATAATATTTTATATGTGTAAAAACTACCTAATAAACAGAAATATTAGTTGAATTTGCCTATATTCAAGATATGTTTACTTGCTAAGATATGATTTTTTGCAGCGCTATCTTACTAACACAGGTATACTATATGACCAAAAGTATGTGCACCCCGACCATCACATCCGTATGTGATACTGTTACCACAAAGTTAGAAGCACACAATTGTATAGAATGTCTTTGTATCCTGTAGCATTACAGTTTCCCTTCACTGGAACTAAGAGGCTCAAACCATGTTCCAGCATGACAATGCCCCTGTGCACAAAGCGAGCTCCATGAAGACATGGTGTGTGAAGGTTGGAGTGGAAGAACTCGAGTGTCCTGCACAGAGCCCTGACCTCAACCCCACTGAACCCCTTTGGGATGAACTGGAACACTGACTGAACCCCAGACCTCCTCACCAACATCAGCGCCTGACCTCACTAATGCTCTTGTAGCTGAATGAACACAAATCCCCACAGCCACGCTCCAACATCTAGTGGAAAGACTTCGCAGAAGAGTGGAGCTCATTATAACAGCAAAAGGGGGACTTAATCCCAACAATATAGGGATAAAATTCACAAAAAAGATCACTTTCATGTACGCTCTTCACTGGTGCTGCAGGACAAAATGATGAAAATGGATGAATAAAGTATTGAAGGTGTTGAATAAAACAATAAATCCTTGCAAGTCGTTCATACAGTAAATGCTTTTATAACATGTTCCCATCCCTGGTCCTGCAGAACACTCTGTCCTGCACATGGTAGTGTTTTCCTGCTCACTCACACACACACACACACACACAAACACACTGGAAACGATTTTTCATCAGCAGTATAAAGGTATAATGAAATAACACTGCCCTATAGGCATATTTGTATGACCAGATGAAATGGTTGTACTAAATAATTTAAAAACTGCTAGACAACTTTTGCATGAATTTAGTTGCACATGTGTGCAGTTTGTTTATCTGCGTTATTCCCTGGCTTATAAATCACACATAACTACCACAAAACCTCTAATATTAGATAACAACAGAATTATAAAGGGGGTGTCTGTGTGTTGAGCCAAGCTCCGCCCCTTTTTGTGACGTCACATATCTCTTTTTATCGTTGAAAGAGGTGTTTATGTAGCACTTTAGAGAGTCTCAGGTTACCTGAATATCACCTGTAAAAAAAAAAATAAATAAATAAAAAAATAGGACGCCATGTTGAAGGATTGGTTACCATAGTTACCACAGGTAGTGCACTAGTTTCAGTGTGATTTGAGACAGAGCTGCTCTCTTATCTGTAACACGCAAACAACACACGCGTTACAGTGGAAAAGTCCCGGATGTAACGCACGCATACCTGTTGTTAAGCCACTGCGGTGAATTCACGCGCTACTGTTTTACGCGCTTTGACTCGAGAGCGAAAGAATAAAGTTGCGTTTTGATTGGTTTAGGCTACTTCCTAGTTTGGAGAGTCGACAGAGAGAGAGAGAGAGAGAGAGAGAGAGAGAAACCTGCCAAGCAAAACAAACCAGCTGTTTAACACCGCTGTGCGCGTGAGCGCGCGTGTGTTGCAGCTCTTTTACGGAACCGGAAATTCGGCTCTCGAGTCGCCCCGAGGTCAGCTTTACTGGGATCATTATTATTTTTAATTTTTTTTCTGGAGGTGTGCACGCGAGCGCGCCGATGTTTTTTCCACTGATAAAGTAAACCGAAGCGGACGGTGGTGCAGGGACGCCGCGCGCACATGGCCGAGCCGCGGAGGCCCGGTACCGGGTGGTGCTGGTGGTGGTCGCGTGCCCGGTGCCAGGAGAATGGACCCGAACCGGAAACGGACCCGGAGCGCGAGCGGCTCTGGACTGAGATCTTCGACCAGCTCGACACCAACAGAGACGGACGGATCGACATTAACGAGCTCGGGGCGGGGCTGGCGGCGCGGGGGCTGCTCTCGCGCACATCGGTGGAGAAGGTACAGATACTGATCTCACGCACTCACTCACTCACTCACGCACACACGCACACACGCACCGCATTTATATCCTCGGTCTCAGCAGGGTGGAGGTGCAGCGACACGAAAACGAAACGAAACGAGTCGTGACCGCAAACCACGTGACACATTTTTTCTACCCCTAATAACATGACCATAACAGAACATCACCGCGGGGTACCGAGGGTAGGAGACATTGGCCTATTACACAAAGCGATTTGGGACAGAACCATGTCCTACAGCTTGAACACATTATACATGCAGTGCACTAAACAGGATGTTGCTCCCTGCAGACCTGCACTGTAGAGCAGGGTAGTGCGCTCATGTAGGGAAGCAGGTACAAGCAGGGAGTCTCTGTTCCTTACTGTGTGGCTCACATGCAGAGCTGAGTCCTAAACAGCTCTCTGTTTAACAAAGTGCATGAAGTAGGGAGTAAAATCTACTCTGCTACTTTTTTAGGGTGTAGAATCCCTTACATCATACATGCTACTCCATCCTCCCTATTTACTCGCACCAGGAAGGGGTAAAGCACTTACACTGTGTGGCCAAAAGTATGTGCACACCTGGCTGTCACACCTGTATGAGCTTGTTAGACATCCTATTCCAATACCATGGGCATTAACATGGAGATAGTCCCTCTTATCTAGATAGACTGGGGCAGATCTAGCAGGGCGGAAATTTTCACAAACTCCAAAAGTACACTCAGTTGGAGGTATAGGAAGGATGTGGAATCCCAGAGTTCTCCCTGTTCCCTATATACATTTACTAGGTAGAGAGAGTTAGTGCACTTTTTATAAAATAAATAAGTGGCATTTGGCGCTAGTCTGTTGTTCAGATCTGAACCATGGACCATAAACAACTCCGTATTGGAACTAGTGTGCACTATGTAGGGTGTAGAAGCTATTATTTAGTGCTCTATGAAGCACAGAGAGAGTAGGAAGCCAAATATCTAAATAGAACGGCTCCACAGGTTACCATAAACGTCATAAGTATCACTAGCCCACTGATTTGATGTAGTACTTAGTATAGTGGTATATGATTTGGGATTCAGCCCTAGTCTACTGTTGGAAAGGGAAAAAAAATGACACTCAGTTGGAGATATAGGTAGGATGTGGAATCCCATGTCTCTTAGCTCCCTATTTATGTGTCTTAGATATGGATAGTGCACTTTTATAGGAGGTAGTGTGGTTTTTTTGGGATTTTAGCCTTACTCTAGTCTTCAGATCCAAGTCTCAACTCCCCGTTGGACCTAGTGTGCACTATGTAGGGTGTAGAAGGTGTTATTTAGTGCCCTGTAAAGCACACAGGGAGTAAGAAGCCAAATATCCAAATATAACGGCCTCACATGTTGCCTGCTATTTTGACCTACTACTTAGTGTGTTAGCATGCGATTTGGGACGGAGCCCTAGAATGCTGTAATAATACGAAGCAGTACCCCAAATGACCCCCACAGAGCACAGTAGGTAGGA
This sequence comes from Pangasianodon hypophthalmus, assembly GCF_027358585.1. Taxonomy (NCBI): domain Eukaryota; kingdom Metazoa; phylum Chordata; class Actinopteri; order Siluriformes; family Pangasiidae; genus Pangasianodon; species Pangasianodon hypophthalmus. The sequence goes on along the minus strand of NC_069735.1, from coordinate 16,100,379 downwards.
TACAGGATCCAAAATGGCTACTGACTCTGTATGTAGTGTCAGTATGTAGCAGCAAACCGGCAGAGTCTGCATAAGTGTGTGTGTGTGTGTGTGTGTATATGTGTGTGTGTTTGTGTGTGCGCACTTGCCTGAAAAACACACTGTTCTTGTTGCCAGTCTTGTGTTAATGGTTTGTATGAATGTGTGTTAGAGAGAAAGAAATGTGTGTGGTGTTTGGTAACAAGTTGCCTCACCCGCCTTCTGCCCATCTGTATATTTGTGTGTGTGTGTGTGTGTGTGCGTCTGCTTGAGCGTATGTTTATTTACATGCATGTTCACTGTTTCACGTGTGTGTGTGTTGGACATGAGTATGTGCATGTCTGGGTTTTTTTTTGGCTGAGTGAAAGGGTCAGACGTGTGTAAACTGAAACCTCAAACACAATCTGTCTCTCTCTCTCTCTCTCTCTCTCTCTCTTTAACACACACACACACACACACTTGTGTTTGCACACATTGGACCTTGGGGGAAGGAAAAAAGGTCAAGAACTTGGAATTCGGCCATGTGGAGCAGAAAGCATGTCCAGACAGAGAGAGAGAGAGAGAGAGAGAGAGAGAGAGAGAGAGACATGTATAGACAGTAAGAGAGAGTGGAGAAGGGCCGGCACAGGAGAACCTGGCTGCCCAGAGAACAGAGACTGTGTGCTCACTGTACGAGCGGTGAGGTCGAGACAGAGCTGCACTTCCTCCTCCACTGTGAAAAATATCAACACCAGAGAGACATCTTCACCAAAAACATCACACACAAAATTCCAAATTTCTGCAACTTAACAGATGAAGAAAAATTAAGAATCATTCTGGGAAAAGGAAACACTGCAGCCTTCGCTGCAAAGTATGTATTGGAATGTGAGAGCCTGAGGGACAGCGAGACACCGAGTGTCCAGCACACACCCTGAATATATATATATATATTACTGTTCCTGTTTATAATGTTTATGATGTTTAAATATGGGTATATATGTGGCAACAATGTGATTTATAACATTCATGCCAATAAAGCACTGATGAACTGAACTGAACTGAGAGAGAGAGAGAGAGAGAGAGAGAGAGAGAGAGACGTGTATAGACAGTAAGAGTGTGAGAGAGAGAGAGAGAGAGAGAGAGAGAGAGACATGTATAGACAGTAAGAGTGAGAGAGAGAGAGAGAGAGAGAGACATGTATAGACAGTAAGTGCAAGAGAGAGATAGAGAGACATGTATAGACAGTAAGAGTGAGAGAGAGACATGTATAAACAGTAAGAGTGAGAGCGAGAGAGAGAGAGAGAGAGAGACATGTATAGACAGAGAGAGAGAGAGAGAGAGACATGTATAGACAGTGAGAGAGAGAGAGAGACATGTATAAACAGTAAGAGTGAGAGCGAGAGAGAGAGAGAGAGAGAGACATGTATAGACAGAGAGAGAGAGAGAGAGACATGTATAGACAGTAAGAGAGAGAGAGAGACATGTATAAACAGTAAGAGTGAGAGCGAGAGAGAGAGAGAGAGAGAGAGACATGTATAGACAGAGAGAGAGAGAGAGAGACATGTATAGACAGTAAGAGAGAGAGAGAGAGACATGTATAGACAGTAAGAGTGAGAGAGAGAGAGAGAGACATGTATAGAGAGAGTTTTGTGTTTTCGTGGATTATTTTCCTATAACAGCATGGCCCACGGTGTTTTATTCCTTAATACAGTAATATAGCCTGCTGTTCAGGAACACAGGTGATGTTTGTGAAATCATTCACAACCTTCAACCGCAGCTTTCACCACATCCAATTCACTGACTTCAGAAGAGCCGTCTTTAGTTCGTAAACAGGGAAAAGGACATTGTTATGCTTCACAGAATAATCTCTGGATGTTTTTGTGGATTATTTTTTTGGTGGAAGTGGTCTTCTTCTCCTCTTCTTCTGTACTCTGCAGGTGTCACTTTTCTACAGTACAGTACAGTTCCTAGTCTAACCTGTGCAAGTGGGAGGAGCTTCTCAGAAGAATGTGGGGGTGGTGACGCCCACATCACTCTGGTGGCTCTGATTTACAATGAAGCAACAAGTTGTGGTGTACAGCATATGATTTGGGACACAACCCTAGACTTTTTAGTTAGTCAGTGGTCTGGAATATTTCTAGCTCCACCCACACATCCCTGTTCAGTACTAAGCACAGGTACCTGACCATGCAGGATCAGGGACTTGGACCTGTACCATACTGTACTGTCTGGTGGAAAAGCTCATTTAGTGAGCTGTGGTGTTGCGGTTATGTGCTTGGTGGCGGGTCATGTGACCTGGCGTGTCCACATCGGCTTTGCATCTCGTAACTCGCTTTTTCCTCCCCTTCCTCCTCCTCCTCCTCCTCCTCCTCCTCATCGCTCCATTTCTAACCAATCTGGGCCTCCTTCTCTTCTCTTCTCTTCTCTTCTCTCCTCTCCTCCCCTCTTCTCTGCCCTGTCCCACAGCAGCTTGTGAGAGAAGGAGACACTAATCAGGATGGACAGCTGGACTTTGAGGAGTTCACACATTACCTGCGCACACACGAGAAGCGTCTCCGCCTCATGTTCAGCAGCCTGGATCGCAATAACGACGGTTAGCAGTCTAAGCATTAGCTCAGTTAGCGTCTCACACTCAGACTCAGTTAACGAGTATGATGTTTTTATGCTGAAGCTAGCACTGGCCTCAAGCTTTAATTGTGTGTGTGTGTGTGTGTGTGTTTTACAGGTGAGATCGATGCTGGAGAGATCCAGCTCTCGTTACACAGTGTGGGAGTGGAGGTTACGCTAGACGAGGCAAACAAGATCCTGCAGAGGTGTGTGTGTATGCGTGTTTGTGTGTGTCTGTGTGTGTGACAGTAACAGACTCTCTTTTGTCAACACCAATGTAACTGGCTGAGTGATAGAGCTGAACTGTGACTCCGCCCACTTTTTAACACGTTTGGTTCCAACCACAGACACTTCACTTACAGTTCTGTTTCCATGGTTACAGAGGTCTCTGGTTGGTTTAGGGTTGTGAATAGTGTGGTGCTTTACTGTAACTTAAACTTAGATCTTGTAAATTTCCCATAGCTCATATTTGTATATTGCGTGTGTGTTTTTGTGTGTGTGTGTGTGTGTGTGTGTGTGTCTGTGTGTGCATGAAATGCAGTATGGACAAGGACGGCACTATGACCATCGACTGGGTAGAGTGGCGTGACCATTTCCTGTTTAACCCTCTGCACAGCGTGGAGGACATCGCCCTCTACTGGAAACGCTCTGTGGTCAGCTACACACACACACACACACACACACACACAATATAGATATTCACTTAGCTTTTCTTTGTCTTTTGCCTCCTTGCTGTGTGTTTGTGAGTCTAGAGTTTAGGGTTAAGGGTGTAGGGGTTTTAAATGAAAATTAAATGTCATAAATGTCCCTATACAAGTTATAGTAATACAATTAGTGAGTGTGTGTGTGTGTGTGTGTGTGTGTGTGTGTGTGTGTGTAGATCCTGGATATCGGGGAGCTCCTGACAGTTCCTGACGAGTTCTCGGAGAAGGAGAGGAAGTCGGGGTTTGTGTGGAGGCAGCTGATGGCAGGTGCCATGGCGGGAACCGTCTCCAGGACGGGAACGGCTCCTCTCGACCGACTCAAAGTCTTCCTGCAGGTCAGAGTTCACACACACACACACACACAAACACACCAGGGATATCTGCCCATATTGATACATGATCACCCGTCTAATGTATGAAAAGTATATTTTAAACAGACGTCAAGTTCATACAGTTTGATTTAGAGATATCACACACTCTCATTTTACAATATGATGTAAGACTTGAGTGGTGTGTGTGTGTGTGTGTGTGTAGGTTCATGGTCAGAGCTTGGATAAGGGCAGTGTGTGGAAGGGGCTGAGGATGATGGTGAAGGAAGGTGGGCTCAGAGCTCTGTGGAGAGGAAACGGCATCAATGTGCTCAAAATCGCCCCAGAAACAGCCATCAAGTTCCTCGCTTATGAACAGGTCAGTGTATACACACACACATGCACACACACACACACACACACACACGCAGGCACATGCACACAACTTGTGCTACTATCACTTGTACAGGGATATTTATGACATTTACTTTTTGCTTAAAACCCCTACACCCTTAACACGAAACCCTAAACCTAAACGCTAGGTTAACTATGCTACCTGCTAACTCTTCAGAGGTTGTGTAGTTGTGTCCTGTTATTGTACTTGTACTTGTGTACTTTTTAGTGTCCTTGATTTTTACAGATAAAGCAGCTGATTCACGGCAGTAAAGACGGAGGAAGTCTGAAGGTTCAGGAGAGATTCCTTGCTGGATCATTAGCAGGAGCCACAGCACAGACCATCATTTACCCCATGGAGGTAAAAAAAAAAAAATAGTCAAAGGTGGATGTGAGATTATCACAGGATTGATTTCTTACACATCTCTGTTAAAAGTTGATTGTGTCTAGCTGTTGATTGCAAAGCCATTAGTTAGCTCGTTAAAACCAGTGGTTCTCAACCCTTTTCAGCCATAGACTCCTAGCATATTTTGACTGACTCTCTGTGTAGTGTCACTGCCCACCCAGGCCTTAAACACTTTGTGCTGTGGAATGTTTGTGCTGTGGAATGTTCAGGATCTCAGCCAGGAACAGGACAAACACGGCTCTGAGGCACTGCAGGATCTGATGATCAGCGTTAGAAATCTGTCCGTGTCTCTGTGCAGGTGCTGAAGACGCGTCTGACCCTGCGTAAGACCGGGCAGTACTCGGGCGTGCTGGACTGCGCTCGGCAGATCCTGCAGAAGGAAGGAGTGCGGGCGTTTTATAAAGGTTACATACCTAACATACTTGGCATCATCCCATACGCCGGCATTGACTTGGCCGTCTACGAGGTGCGTGAACGCTTTAATGTTCAGCTCACGTCTTTTCTCTGTGTTATTAACTGACCAAGTGATGTTTATATTCAATCAGCAGTGTTAACAGTGATGTTAAACAAATATGAGTGTGAAGACGGGTTAGTGTAACCACCACGTCTGCTTTTTTTCTCTCTCTCTCAGACCCTGAAGAACGTGTGGTTACAGAGACACAGCTCTGGCTCAGCTGACCCCGGTGTGTTTGTGCTTGTCGGATGTGGTACGGTTTCCAGCACATGTGGCCAGCTGGCATCGTACCCGCTCGCCCTGATCCGAACCCGCATGCAGGCACAGGGTGAGAGAGTGAGGATGGATGGAATGACTTTTTATGCATTTAGTATATAGAGTAATGAATTCTTATGTGACCGTGGATGAAGATACTGGATGAGGAATGATAAATTGGGGTGTGTTCATAAACTGTGATTGGATGGATGGAATGGATGTTCGAAGGATTCTAGTGGTGAATGTATTAAATAATTGGGTGTACTGATGGAGGGCTGGATGGATGGTTGGCTGGCTGGATGGATTGATAGTTGGATGGATGGTTGGCTCAATAGATGGTTGACTTGTTGGATGGATGGATGGATGGATGGATGGATGGATGGATGGGTGGATAGATGTTTGGCTGGATGGATGGATGGATGGATGGATGGTTGGATAGATGTTTGCCTGGATGGATGGATGGATGGATGGTTGACTTGATGGATGGATGGCTGGATGGATGGGTGGATGAATGTATGGATAGATGTTTGGATGGATGGATGGCTCAATAGATGGTTGACTTGATGGATGGATGGACATATTGTTGGCTGGATAGCTGGATGAATGGATGGATGGATGGATGGATGGGTGGGTGGACGGTTGGCTTGATGGATGGATGGATGACAGATGGTTGGTTAGATAGCTGGATGAATGAATGGATGCTTGGCTGGATGAATCATTGGGTGGATGGATGTTGGATGGATGGACAGATGGATGTTCGAATGATTGCATGCATGAATACTTTCAATAATGAATGGGATGATTGATGGATGAACTGACAGGGGCATTGTTCTCTCTCTCTCCCTCTCCCTCTCTCTCTCTCTCTCTCTCTCAGCGACGGTGAAAGGCGCCCCTCAGGTCTCTATGCTCTCTCTGTTCCGCAGTATCATGGCTCAGGAGGGCGTGGTGGGACTGTACCGTGGCATCGCGCCCAACTTCCTCAAGGTCATTCCCGCCGTCAGCATCTCCTACGTGGTGTACGAACACATGAGGAAAGTACTGGGGGTGGGAAAGTGAGACAGAGAGAGAGAGAGAGAGAGAGAGAGAGAGAACAATGCTCTGATGGTTGTTGTATAGAAGTCTCAATGTCAGAGGATAGACAGAATAAGAAATGAGAAAGAAGGAAGAATGAGGGAAAAGCTTGTTAATGTACTCCATGATGGAGAGACGAATTGACCAAAGAGTGGATTTGCTCCTAAAGCCAGAGAAGATGAACACTCAAGTTTTACATTCTGACTCAAAATCAACAGGGCTACACTCCAGTCTTCTGTAATAAATAAATAAAACGGTTAATCAATAAAATTAGTTTATAATATATTTTAAATATGCAAAAAAAAAAACCTTGTGACAGCTGACATCGATGTTTTACAAACTGCAAGCAAGACTGTAACCTGTAAAACTTTGGTACGTTGTTATTTCTCCATTTTCTTGGTGTTTATTTGTGCTGTTGATCAACAGGGTCCTCACATTCAGACTCACAGGCTGTCCTCTTCAGGAGGTGAAATGAACGCTAAAGTGTATGTTATTGCTTAGAAGTAAGAGTGGGTGTGTGTGTTGTGCAAGATATGTATACCGTATATTCCCCAGACTATAAAACCTGTAGCATCTGTTGTGACTCATACATGCTATCTAGCATCGTTTTTTGCATTGGTTTAAGTGTGATATGGTATTTATGGTAAGTTATTGGACGGTGAACATCTTCATAAGGTTTAGCATGCTGAGGATGGACTTACAGAGGGATATTTTCAGGCCTGACAGACGGCTTATAGGATTATAGTCTGGAAAATACGGTATAAATGAGCATGTGCTACATTTTTAATACAAGTGTAGGTTGTATACTAGTGAGCATGGGTTATATTTTATAACATGTAAGAGACTGGATCTATTTTCTTAACCGTTGAGTGGAGGTGTGTGAATGAAACAATGAAAAAGTGTGTTTCAGATCCCTTTTTACTTCACTTATGCCTGTACTCACTGCTCAGATATGTGAAACTGGGACAAGTTTAATCGTGTTAAAGACCAACAGATACACTGTGTTTGGATTTGATTCCACTTCGCTTGAAGTCTCTTTGGGAAAAAAAATAAAAAAATTATGGACCCAAATTCAATTTAAATGTCCTTGGACTTTGCAGTTCCACCAGATCACCACTAGGGGAGAGTGTTTTTTTTGCCATGTACAAATCCTAATAGTGCAGTAAAGAGTCTCCACCTAGTGGTGATCTGGTGGAACTGCATAGGGTCAAAGCTAATTTACAACGAATTTACGTCCATATTTTTATTCATAAAGACGAACACAGAGTATCCATGGGTTCTCAATAAGTTTTAATTATCCCAAATTTACAGTTTATACCGATTAAATAGTCTTAAATTCAAATAAATGTAGCTTTTCCACACGGTTGTGTGAAACTGAGGTTTAACTCCATCTACCAGTTGTTGAGCTAGCATACAGAGAGATGTGTGGAAATATAATTAATTTAATTTAACCAAAAGTTAAAAGTGTGTGACTTATTTTGTATATTTGGTTCCTCACACCCGCATTGTTACAATCCTTGTGAAAATCTTGATAGAGAATCTCCGCCTAGTGGCGATCTGGTGGAACTGCATCCAGTTTATACTAATTTATAATGAATTAAGGTCTATATTTATTTATAAACGATCACAGCGTGTCCGTGGGTCCTTAATAGTTTTAGTTGTGGTTTTAAAAAATCCAAATTTTACATTTTACACGGATTCATTTGTCATAAATTTAAATTATTATGGATTTTTGGCAGGTGTTAAACCGAGGCTAATGCTAGCTGCCGGTTTGTTGAGCTAGCAAACACAGAGGTGTGTCGATTTGGGGAATATTTTATGAATTTAGTGAATTTTATGAATTTAAAGTGAAATGTGTGTCTTATTTGGTATATTTGGTTCATCATAACGGCAAATTAGGTCTTAAATTATGCTTTTATAGTCTTTTTTGGGCAGTTTGAGGGTCTGTTATTTGCCACAGTTGGGATTTAAACTAGCAATTTCAAGCCAAGATGTTTGATTTAAACTCACAGCCCAGATGTTTTAATGAATCAAGATGTTTTAAGCTCTCAAGATCTAAACCAAAGAAGTCCAAACAAATGATTAGGGACACAGCCCAGGTCTTACTAGACCATCTGATTACCATCACGAGCTCTGTCCCAAAAGACGCCCTAAATCCTGCGCTCCTCCTCCTCCTCCAATAAAAGGTGTAGGTCTTGTAGTGCGCTAGTCCTCAAGTCTGCACAAGAGTTAAAAATTATAAGCAGATCAGCGACACTTACTGAAGTTCAGAGTCATTTCTCCAAAACATGAACACCTACTTAGAACCTTTGGAGTCGCTCCATATTGAATGATGAAAGCTAGAACCATCTGACCCTTTTAAGGAACCTTTTTTTTTTTTAAAGAGTGTAAGTTTGAAACCCATGTTGTTGGGGTTCTTTTGGCTGCTCTCATCAGGGTCTCCACAGCAGATCACCTTCCGTCTTATGCGTATTGATTTGGCACAGCTTTTACACCACGTGCCCTTCCTGACGCAACCCTATCCATTTATCCGGGCTCTGAGAGTGCACTAGGCTGTGTACCCCCAGCAGCTCGCGTTGGCGTCCAGCGTGGAGCTCAAACCCACAATCCTGAGATCACGAGTCCCATGCGCTACTGACTGAGCTAGCTGGGCGCTGTGGAGTTTAAACTCACGTAGAACCAAAGATCGCAATATCTCTGATCAGACATCATAAATGATGATGTAACATGATTATATAATGTAATTTCATCAAACAGCGTACCTACACTTTTAGAAAAAAAAAAAAAGGTTTCTCCTGGGTTCTTTGGATAGTGAAGGGTTCTTAGCTTTCTAAAAAAAAAAGAAAAAGTCTACCTTGAATCCTCTCTGAATGGAAAATTCACAGTTGTAGGGTTCTCCAGAGAGCTTTTAAAGGTTTGCACAGAGGACTGAACCAAAGAACCCTTTAGAGTTCCAGGTTTAAACTTTACTGCAGGTACTATACAGACTAAAATTAGATTATTATTATTATTATTATTATTATTATTATTATTATTATTGTTATTGTTATTAAGTCTAATCAGCATTTTTGTTCCATGGGTTGCGCACTTTTTAAATGGTTCTTTTGAGCCATTAATGGTTCTAGCTTCAGAAAGAGGTTCTACATGGTACTCTTGCTGAAAAGGAAACCAAAAGAAAAGGGTTCTTCAAGGGTTCTTAATAAGAATAATAATAATAATCACGAGTTCTGCTGGAAACCCTCAATGATAAGGAAACACTTTGTTGCAGGGATTGTTTTTGACCTTCTGATGAGTGATGGAAGAATGTTTAATAGGAAATTACATCTCTTAGATAATGTAGAGCCCCAAAGCGTTCTTCAGTTGGGACTCTGAGGGAATCTTTAAAGGTTCTGTGTGGAACCCGGTGACGGAGTACTTCTCTATCAGAAACCATGTTCAAGTAGAACCCTTTATTATCCAATGAACCCTTAAAGAACCATTTAAGAACAGTTTTTAAGAGTGTACAGCCATCCACATTGTGTGTGTGTGTGTGTGTGTGTGTGTGATCAAACAGCACAATTTTACTGAGGAAATGAAAAAAAGCGTCAGTGTTACAGGACCTGAGGTGCTTAAGGTATCTGAGGTGATGCTTTTTTTTATAATGATTATTAAATATTACTGACGCATTATTCGTAGGAAGGGTTTTAAATTAAGAATACACTGGTTATTAAAGATTTCGGATATTATTTGAAGTATTTCTGTTTGCTCTGCCTGTATGTATCGGCTGAATCCTGATTAAACTTTGTATTTTTATGTACTTTATATAAAGTTTGGAATGTAAGTGATATTTTCCAGAATGTTTTGTAGTTGAACGCATGCTTGAGACTTTATGTAAATTATTAAAATTATATTATAAGAAGTCTGGAGTTCTCAGTGTTTATGTAGAAGTGTGAATGTTGATACAGTAAACGTGTTCGCTGTTTACATTTATTTGTCTATTTGCATCAAAACATCATTAAAATAAAAATAAAAAGGGTTTTTAAAACAATATAACAAACAAACAAATAAATAAATAAATAAATAAACACATTACACGTTGTGTTGAAAAAAAGACAAAAAATTTTTTTTTTTAGTTTTTTTTTTTTTTTTTTTTTTTTTTTATTTGCTGAGTCTCAAGTTCATAACAGTCAGATGAGTAAAAACAGAACTATTTCTAACTTTGTCCTTTAAACACCCCCCCAAAAAAACCTCAAATCGCTTCCGTAAAGTCTTCATTCAACCATCTCAAATATCTCTGTCCTCCCTACACAAGCGCACTGCGTTTACCGTAAACACCACCCTCCGCTCTAGTGCACTTTCTGTTCACTAGGAAGCCATTTTGAATTCAAATCAGCACCTCGGCCGCATCTTTTTTTTTAAAACCCCCTCTGAACCTTCCTTTCATTAGCCAATCGCGTTTGGGGAGGTGTTTACGCCCGCCTCTGTGGTGCGCTCTCATTGGCTGGTTGGAACGAGAACGCGGAAACGCGAGCCAATAGAAACGCGCGCTCGGGTGCCGCGGCGCGACCGCGTTGCTTTCTTCTTCTTCTTCTTCTTCTTCGTCTTCCTTTCCTCGTTAACTTGGCTTTTTCTCGCCTTCCAGCTCCAGCGCGCGCCTTCCCCGGGCCCTTCTTCTTTCTCTCTTCTCTCCCTCTCTCTCGCGCGCGCTCTCTCTGTCTATCTGTCTATCTCTTTCTCTCTGCACGGATTGACACCGGAACGCACGAGGACAGTGATGTCGGAGTACAGCGCGGTGCCGCCGCCGCCTCCCGGGGCCGCAGCAGCAGCAGCAGCACTGGGAGCCGGTGGGATAAAGAAGGACGCGTTCGCGGACGCGGTGCAGCGCGCGCGGCAGGTGAGTGAGTGAGTGAGCGCGAGAGAGAGAGCGCGCGCGAGAGAGAGAGCGCGAGCGGCCTGAATGAACACCGATAAAGACGCGAAACGTGGCTACCGGTGATGTTAGCTAGAATGCTAACTGGGTAGCACGTTTACCGCGAGTGCGTTATGTTAATAAGTTAATTTATTTTATATATGTATATATAAAAAAAAAAGAATAGAAAAGCGAATCATCTGTAGTTGTGTGAGCGCGTGCGGCAGCGCGTTGTGTGTGTTTTTGTTTTTTTGTTTTTTTTGCCTCGCGCCCGCGCGCGCGTCTGATCCTCAGGCCTGGCCTTCTGTCCTCACTGAGACCGGCATGGCGCTGTGTGTGTGTGTGTGTGTGTGTGTGTGTGTGTGTGTGTGTGAGAGAGAGAGAGAGAGAGTGTGTGTGTGTGTGTGTGAGAGAGAGAGAGAATTTATCTCCCCAAACCCACTTTCCCTCTGAACATGAACCGCGCGCCATTTTGTTAAAAACAACAACAACAACAAACAAAAACAGCCAAACAAATATAAAGTGTCTTCCCCATTGTCCGCGAGCGATGCTAAATGCTAAGCTAGTTCAGCGATGCTAGCTAGCATACCGTAGCTAGCATACTCCCGTGACTAGCCTCTTCAGCTAAACTCACTGAACTACACTTTATGTTGTTGTTGTGTTTACAGATCAGTTATTGTTGGCGCTATAATGTCAGAAACATGTCAGAAATAAAAAAAAAATTAAGAAATAAAACAGCTAACAAGCTAGCTAATAATAATAACAAAAATAATAAGTCAGGTTTAGTTTGTTTATATTAAATAAAGCAGATTTGTGTGGTAACTAACACAGGATCTGCTCTTCATCAACTCCATCAACAACCTCACACACTTTACTATATTTATATATATATTTATATATTTTTTGTAAAATAAACTCTATGTATTGTGTTAAACGCGTATCTGATGATCTATAGTCATGTAAATGCAGTTTAGTGAAATTTGTCAGTAAACGTGTAGTTTGTTTACTTGTTTATTTGTAATTTCACAGCTTTAAGAGTAAACCTGTGTGTCAGCCAGAGGTTGGTTTAGAAGTTTCCCAGCATCAGATCTCTTAACTTTATTATTTTTTATTATTATTCATTTAAACCCAGTGACTTTGTGTCCCTTTAATTTCAGTCACCGAATCAGTGTTTTTTCTCTGAGCGTCCATCACACTTCAGCTCTTCTGACAAACCCACAAAGTCCAAACACGACCCCGAATATCCTGCTTTACTCAAACGCTTCACGCTTTATAGTTGTAGAGGGAAAAAAAAAAAAACACAGAAATAAATTACGATTTCTGTCTCTCTTCGTTGTTTGGTCTCTGTACAGAGGTCCAGGCTCTGATTGGTTTGTTGATTGATTCGCTTTGCATTGAATTATGAGTGTGTAAATCTGTTAAATGTCAGATTTTGCTTAAAAAAAACTTTCCCAAGGTTTTCTTTACACCAGGGTGCGAAAACGATTTTGGTGTCTGAAGTTTGTTTTCTGAACAAACGGAGAAATTAAGTTTCAGTGCTGCAGGATGTTTGGGTGCAGCTCCGCTCGTGTGTTCTCAGGAAGTGGCTCATATCATTGTTAATTTAATTTTTTTTAAACTTTGCATGCAATGTTCTGAGTAACACCTAACGCCATTTTTACTTTAAAAATTGTTCATTTTACAACTTCCTGTTTTTGCTAAAATTCTCTTGAGCTTAGTAAGATGGCTGGCGATGATCGTAGAAAGAAGAAAATTCAGTACATCACATGCTTATGTTTTAAAAGCAATGTCATTGGATTAAAAAATAATTTTTGATTTGATTGTTTCAGACTAAACAATATCGCACAAACAAGAGTGCAGTTATTCTGAATATCGGCACGGCTGTTATTCGACCGTAGCTAATCACAGCTGTGCTGATATTCAGTGAAACTGCACGATTGCGATGTTGCTTTTACACAATGGTTCTATAAACATGAAATTAATATCGAGCAAATGACAATTCGGAGGCAATATGGCCAAATATTCTGTTTATTTTTGCTCCGCTGAGAGAAATAGATCCCGAAGAAGCCACACCCACTTTATAACCCCCTTAGCTAGCTGGCTAGCTAGCACACGTTGAGTTGTACGTTACTGTTAAAGGAACTTTCTGTAAAATTGTCATTCCTTCTTCATTTTCATCGTCGTCTGACGAGCTTATTATTTTAAGTCAGTAGTTATATTCCTGTGAAAAAAGAAATGTATCGTTTGCCCAGTCTGCTGATGATGTCAGTAACTCTAAGTGTAGTAACTGCTTCGAACCAGGAAGTGGAATTTTTCGTGAAAATCACAGAGGGGGAAAAAAAAGGAAAGACGAGTGCGTGACTGATGTTATACGCAGAAAACACAAATCTACACGCTCGCATAAATCACGTGTTGTCCCAGAAGACACGTACGTCTGTCACAGCGAATAACAATGTGGTTATTTTAATTTCATTTACACGTAAGTAGTAGGCTTGTGTGATTATAACGTTATCGTCCCTACAAGAGATTACGTTTCCATGATGTCCGGTGACGTTTAACACTGATTAGATTGCATTCCCGGACTGGCTGACTGTTACGCGGTTTGCGTAGGCGCTCCATGGAAGCATCGGAGTTCACCAGAAGAGCAGACTTTTAATCCCCAATAAAACAAGAAAATCGAATTTGGAACGATCTGCACAGGTCTTTCGAACTCTCCGATATTAAGAGACAACTTCCTGGAAGCCCTGCCACCTTTCTTCATCTCAGGCTTTGTCACATGAAATGTACTGAGATTTTATTCGAAATATACGCCAAGTCGGCTGTTGCCTGATTTCGTTGTCGCAGGCACAATCACACATCGTAAACGAAGATCTTTGTTCGAGAGTAGAGATCGGCGGTCTTAGAGCGTATGAGGTCTTTGATTAGAATGCGAGTGTGTGAGAGCTGCTACGATACTCATCCACCAATCCAAATTCACCAATAGGAGGACGGCAAAGGATTACACAGAACTCGCGGGACAGCTACAAACGCGGAAGTGACGATGGAGAAGCGTAAACAAAGCGTGAGCTTTGAAATTAGAGTGGCGTGTTGAATTGTGACGGCAGAGAGAACGTGTCACCGAGGTTCTCATCACGACGGAGTAAAAAGCGACGCTGCATGGAAAAGAAATGGAGGATGAATTACAGCTAGGTGTGTAGCTAGCTAATTAACGTGATCATCGAGTTTATAGACTATTATCACAATGCAAAACTATTTCATGCAGGACAAACCTGTCAGAGTACGACAGAACTTAGTCGTGGTGTTCCTCTTTAGGATCTTCCTCGTGTGATCTGACGTGAAGGACACAATTTTATTCAAATCATCTCGTACATTGTGACAAATAATAATCGTAAAAACCGGCTCTAGGTAACGTTGGACCAGAATATACTTATCAGTGAACTGAATCAGGGATGTTACTGAAAAATTTCGGCCGTTAAACAGGTCAAAACGGCGCTGTTGGGTCTCGACGAAAGGGCGGGGGGTTAAATGGGCACGGGTTTTGGCTCAGAATGGTTTAATAGACCTGCAACTAAGGGTTAGACTTTTTTTTTTTACGAATAATGTAAATGGTTAAGATGATCAGAAAGTAATTAAATAGTCTACACTGATTTGTTTCTTTTACTTTCTGACCGGTGCTCTCTCCTGTGAGCGATATCCACGGAGAGAATGTCGAGTATGTGGACGTTAGACAAACGATTTTTAAAAGGATTATATCGAAGTGTGCGTTTGTGTGGCTTTTTTTTTTCAACTCATTACCGCAGAATCCGTTAAAAATCTGTTGTGCTGTGGGTTTTCATGACTGCCACAGTTTCCTTCTGTGCAGCTTGTGATATTGCACACTCCTCTACTCTCCTTAAACCTGAACTGGAGGAAATGCTCTTTTTTTTTTTTTTTTTTTTTTTTTTTTTTCCCAAATTAATTTATTTTAAGAATAGAATATCCTTATTGTTACTGTACTAGTACAACAAAACTAGGCATGCAAAACAGGCTTCCATACTAAATGCGATATAGGGTATAATAATAATAAAAGTTGAATATATATTGTGTGCCACTGTAGCACTGAATTTTTATTATTATTATTATTATTATTATTACAGGAAGTATAAATGGTATGGACAGTTTATTTATGCTGACTATTCTGGATGATTAAATCGTTTATTGTAATATTTTGAAATGGAAAATCGTGATCAGCGGAAACGCAATATCGCACAAGCCTAGCGTACAGCGTCGAGTCCTGTAATGTAGCAGACGAGCCCCGGGCGTGAACACGGCCGAGGCGTGCGTGTCGTCTGAAAGAAACCCGTCTGATGCAGCGTGTGGAGAGTCAGATAAAGATCAGGAGATTATCTGCTGTTTAGAACCTGGTGGCACGGCATTAATTTCCTTTTCTTTGCACGAAGGCGACATATTAAACATGTTTAACGCCTGAAGCGACTGTTTACCTGACTGTTTACGATTATGATAACTCCAAAGTCACAAAAAAAATCGATTTATTTTTAGCCCCCAGTTTGTGTTAAAGAGCCAAAAATGGGTTGTGTTTTTAATAAAGACGTTTCTGCTGTACGTGGTGTGTATCATCTCAGTAAAACGATCTTACCGCCTTTGGTTTCAAACATGCGTAAACAAAATTATGTATCAGAGAAGGACTGAAGATAAAACTGCTGGACAGTAATGAAAGAAAATGCCAATTCCCAGAGAAAAGAAGTGTTTTGTAACGTTATTTATTAAGATACTGATGTATCGGCCCGAGCTGTCTCAGAGGAGCGGACTGAGAAACTCGTTTCTCACATCGTTTCTCACATGTTCCACTTCCTTCTTCTTTTAATAGTGTGGGAGAAAAAAAATGTGTGTGTTTCTGCCTTCTCTAGATTGCAGCTAAGATCGGTGGAGACGTCGCGGGCGGCCCTGTGAGCAAGAACGGAGGTACGGAGGGTTATCCTTTCTCAGCACAGAAACGATCGCTGGAGGATGGAGGTATACACACACACACACACACACACACACACACACACACACACAGTGTGACAGACACGCACAGATCCGAATGTACTCTGTTTGACGGTGTGTTTTCTCCTCAGATCAGCCGGACAGTAAGAGGATGGCTCCTCAGAGTGACAGGGACAACGCTACAGCGCTGTGTGAGTGTTTATACACACACACACACACACACACACACACACACAGAAACCACGTTCTAATACGTTATCGTTGCTATAGTAACAGCTCATTCACAGGAGCTTGTACAACGGACACCGTACTTTATAAACGACTTCTTAAAGAATCAGACGTTTTCTGTAAGGACACGTTTATTTAACGTTTATGGAAGGAGTCTCCAGTGTCAGTGCACAGTAACTTTTTATTCCCGACATCTTCAGGACTGAGGATTTTATTTATTTATTTATTTACCTCTTTTTTTTGGCAACATGAGAAGCTGTATGTTTGCTGCTAATTGAAACTTGTCTTATGGATCTTCCGCAGCATTAAATGTAACGATAAATGGCTAAAAAAAAAAAAAAAGTATGATGTGTTGTTTTTTTTTTTTTTTTTTTTTTTCTTCCCTCAATCAATAAAAAATTTGAATGATTGACAAGTTGCTCTGGTGCAAGAGGAATAAAACACTTAGGGCCGTGCTGTATTAGGAAAACGTCCGAGTAACTGAGACTCCACTTCACTGTGTTGATTATTTTCCTGTCAATATACTTATTTTATATATATCTCGATGCATCAGAGCTGCAGTTGTACCTCTCACACACACACACACACACACACACACACACACACACACATACAGGTGCCATTTTTCCCAGCGTTTCACTAGTTATTTGGGAGACTGTGAAGTGGGCGGACCTTCGTAAATATCCTCTGTGGAAGGAAAAAAAGAAAAAACTAAATGCTCAGGATCCCAAACCTCATGAGTTTACATCCTCACGTCCTGTATGTTCATTGTGTCACATGTTAACTAGAACTGGAACACAGTCAATGATGTGTGACTCAGAGTAGGGGTTTGTGTGTGTGTGTGTGTGTGTGTGTGTGTGTGTGTGTGTGTGTGTGTGTGTGGGATGTATATGTAGACTAAATAAGTGTGTGTTTGTGTGAATCCACAGCTATCAGCGCTCAGCTGGCTGCTCTCTCTCAGCAGAGGTAAGACCACATTAAGGAACTAATGGACGAACAGCAGAATCGCTCCTCTCTCTCTCTCTCTCTCTCTCTCTCTCTCTCTCTCTCTCTCTCACACACACTCACACACACACACACACACACACACACACTCTCTCTCTCTCTCTCTCTCTCTCTCTCTCTCTCTTTGTGTTTGAGTTAAACACATTGTAC
This sequence comes from Pangasianodon hypophthalmus, assembly GCF_027358585.1. Lineage (NCBI taxonomy): Eukaryota > Metazoa > Chordata > Actinopteri > Siluriformes > Pangasiidae > Pangasianodon > Pangasianodon hypophthalmus. Next base: position 16,082,927 of record NC_069735.1, on the reverse strand, counting down.
TGTAACTCAGTTCCCTCTTTCATTCTTTTTCTTCTTCTCCAGTGGACGTCCTTCTGCTATAACGGAGGAGTACAGAGTTCCTGACGGCATGGTTGGCCTCAGTAAGTACACACACACGCACACACACACACACACACACACACGTTTGCATGGTTCAGTGCTGGTGATCAGTGACGCGATTGGCTGTGTGCTCCGTCTCGCTGCGCAGTCATTGGTCGAGGAGGAGAGCAGATCAATAAGATCCAGCAGGAGTCGGGATGTAAGGTTCAGATCGCGCCAGGTGAGTATAGCAACGTCATTTATTTATCGTTTACGCATGCGTTTGTTGTTTCTGAGAGTGAACACTTTATCGATAGTGATGTGTGTACATGTCCGCGCGAGTGTAACGTCAGTGAGTGTGTGTTGTGTTTGCAGACAGCGGAGGTTTACCCGATAGAAGCGTCTCTCTCACTGGGACTCACGACTCCATCCAGTAAGTGTAAAACCCGCTTCTCACACACTCGCTAGTGCTCCCCACACACACACACACACACACACACTCTGTCTCTCGCTATGTTACTTTTAGACTTCCTCTTCTTTTAGCTCCTCCTTCTCAACTTTTAGACCTTCTCATTTGTCTTATTTGTAATAGAAAGAATTTCTGTTTTGTAAATTGAAAAGAGTTTTTCTTTCTTTTCTAACTAAACCATGGTGGGGATGCAAACTTTTGCACTCAACTACAAGACCATGTTTTTGCTTTCAGTGTATATATACAACTTTTCATACAGTTGTTTCATCTTTTATCTTGGTTTGCAATATTTGTAATGATTATTTTGAAAGACGTTCTGCCTTTGTTTTCAGCTTCTCAGTAATAAAAAAAAAAAATTCTGTTTTGTAGAAAAATTGTTCAAGAAGTTCTTTTTCAACTAAACCATGCTGGGGGATGCAAACTTTCACACTCTGCACTTTTTTGTTATTGTTAAGAAAAATTGTTTATGTACAAATTTTCGTACAATTGTTTCGTCTTGTATGTTAGTTTGCAATATTTGTAATGAAAATTAGTACTGTCTTTGTTTTGTTTTGGTTCTCAGTCTGTATAATAATAATACATTTAACTTTTATACAATATTTACTGTTCAGCATCGGTTACGCTTTTCCGCAATGATTCTGCTGCTAACCCTGCGTTCACACTAGCAAGAGACGAGTCGGTCAGGTCACTTATGGGCGTGGCCTGTCGAGGTTTTTTTTCCCCCTAATGAGAACATTTCGTAGGAGAGAAAACGTCTACAGCTAAATACATAAACTTGTTACACACTTGGTTTTGTACTAGCGTCGTTTTTGCTACGTGCACTCACCAGAATCACCAGCGATCTCTGCTACTTCCTTCCAAGCTTTATTTTTCTTCGTAATATCTCTACACACATTTAATTGGAAGTCGTATATGACGGGATGATGATGAGGAAACCGTAGTTATAAATTTTTCTTCCATTTTCGCGCGGCATCAGGTTGTGAGTGGGGAACTGGAGAAACATCTGACCACACGTGATGTAGGATCATTCGAGACGATTGTTTCGATTTGTAATTTTGACATGTTAATTGAACAGACCTGAGACGATCTCTGTTTGCTTGTTGCTGAAATCGTAGCGCTGTGTCACCTCAGCTTCACCTTCTCACTCTCTCTCTGTGTCTCACTCTCTCTCTCTCTCTCTCTATCTCTATCTGCAGGAAGGCTAAGATGCTGTTAGATGACATCGTGTCGCGGGGGCGGGGCACACCGCCCACCTCCTTCCACGAGGCCAATGGGAGCGGCCACATGCAGGAGATGATCATCCCGGCGGGAAAAGCCGGCCTCGTCATCGGCAAGGGCGGAGAAACCATCAAACAGCTCCAGGTGGGACGAGTCAACGTGGTTGTATCCCAAACTGCACTCGTGCACTTTTCTGATGACTTTTTTCTGTCACTGATGATATTTTAAACTGTGTGTCTGTGTGTCTGTGTGTCTGTGTGTCTGTGTGTGCGTGTGTGCGTGTGTGCGTGTGTGCGTGTGTGCGTGTGTGCGTGTGTGCGTGTGTGCGTGTGTGCGTGTGTGTAGGAGCGTGCTGGTGTGAAGATGATTTTGATACAGGATCCATCTCAGGGACCGAACATAGACAAACCCCTCCGCATCATTGGAGATCCCTACAAAGTGCAGGTGTGTGTGTGTTTGTGTGTGTTTGTGTGTGTTTGTGTGTGTTTGTGTGTGTTTGTGTGTGTTTGTGTGTGTTTGTGTGTGTTTGTGTGTGTGTGCGCGCGCTTCAAGGTTTTTATTGAATAAATTTCAGAATTTGTACAGAACCAGGAAGTGGAACTAGACGTTAATTACCCTCTCTCTCTCTCTCTCTCTCTCTCTCTCTCTCTCTGCGTCTGTAATTACTTTTTTCAGCAAGCGAGGGAGATGGTGCAGGAGATTCTGCGTGAGAGAGATCAGTTTGGAGGAGACAGGAACGAATACGGCTCCCGGATGGGAGGAGGAGGAGGAGGAGGAGGAGGAGGTGGAGGTGGAGGTGGAATAGAGGTGTGTGTGTGTGTGTGTGTGTGTGTGTGTGTGTGTATCTCCGATTCATTATATATATTTATTTATTAACGAACTGCCTGGCTATAAAATTAAATTGATTTCATTTCTTATATTTAAGTGTCATTTATATCTGAAAAGGTGAAAAGGATTAAATCGTTACATTTGGATTTACATTTTAATATCAGCTGCTTCCAATCATTTTGCAATTATCATTTTTATTAAAAAAACGAAGAAAAAAAAAAAGTAAAATCCTCACCATCACATTAATAAAAATGCGGCTTTGCGCTGAAAGTCTGGAAGCTTCGCTGTTTCTGGTGAAAGGATCAGCTTAATACAAGCTTTCTTCTTATTCAATCATTCACAACTTGCTGATTATGCTGCACTGTGATTGGTCAGGTGCCTGTGCCGCGTCACTCCGTGGGCGTCGTGATTGGCCGAAACGGTGAGATGATCAAAAAGATTCAGAACGATGCAGGAGTCAGGATACAGTTCAAACCAGGTGAGCTTCTCTCCTCTGTTCTTCCTTTTCTCTTTAGGGTATATATTTATATTTATTATATTTATTTGTGTTGTACATGATTATGACCCTGTGTGTGTGTGTGTGTGTGTGTGTGTGTGTGTGTTGTAGATGACGGGAGTGGACCTGATAAGGTCGCTCACATCATGGGGCCTCCTGACCGCTGTGAGCACGCAGCCGGCATCATCAACGAGCTCCTACAGAGCATCCGCGTCCGAGAGGAGGGTGGAGGGGTGAGGAGACGTAGATCCTTCACATGCGCGTTTCTTTATTTTAGAGGTTTAACTGCTTAGATGTAGAGTTGAGGGCGAGCGATAGGACGAAAAACGAAAAGATCATATCACGATACATGAAGATGTTTCTCTGATGCACAGTCATGATATCTGTGTCTGCGAAGCTGGTTAAAAAAAAATAAGATGGTTAAAAAAAGCTGAAAATATTTGTTCTGTAGACGTTATATAAATATTGACTTAAAAAAACATTTAAAGAAATTAACATTAATGAAATTCTGTGGTAAATAAGAAGCTCCTTTTTAATATTATAAATAACATAATTAACACAAAGGACATGAAATACATTTTCATAACAGTGTACTGTTTTATATTTCATTCAGTTTTCGCACAATCGTAGTTTAGTTTGTCATTATTGTTATTTTTAAAATCAATTTAAAAAACATCTAAAGATATTAACACCCCATGATAACTCTGAAAGTGTATTGTTATCTTATTTATCATGATATCGAGAACCTGTATGTATCTTGCTAGCTCGTGGTAGCTAAAACTGTGCGTGTCTCTCTCTCTCTCTCTCTCTCTCTCTCTCTCTCTCTCTCTCAGGGACCCCCTGGTCCTCCCGGGACAGGTATGCCTCCAGGTGGGCGTGGCAGGGGGCGTGGCCCAGGTAACTGGGGTCCCCCTGGTGGCGAGATGACCTTCTCTATCCCCGCCCACAAATGCGGCCTGGTGATTGGCCGAGGAGGCGAGAACGTGAAGTCGATCAACCAGCAGACAGGCGCGTTCGTGGAGATCTCGCGCCAGCCGCCGCCCAACGGAGACCCCAACTTCAAACTGTTCACCATCCGGGGGAATCCGCAGCAGATCGACCACGCCAAGCAGCTCATCGAGGACAAGATCGAGGTAGGAGATAAAGAGAGCGCAACCTGGCCTCATGTTTTCATCATCATCATTATTATTATTATTATTATTTTAATTCGAAGGTCGTAATATTCTGAGTTACGAACGTTAATCGAACGCAGCATAAGTAACAGACCTTCACCCTGTTTCCTCTGTATGAAATATAATCAGATGATAAACATGCTCTGCTCTCATTTCTGTCTCTTTCTGCATAGGGTCCCCTGTGTCCTGTAGGTCCCGGTCCTGGTGGTCCCGGTCCCGCCGGCCCAATGGGTCCTTACAACCCGAACCCATATCAGCCCGGACCTCCGGGAGCCCCACCACAGTCAGTAGATCCACGCCCACTTTTAAAGCGTTACTGAATTAATCTGTTCTTTACAGCATTGTGTATGCTGAGTCAAACAGATTTGTGTAATATAGTGTGTGTGTGTGTGTGTGTGTGTGTGTGTGTGTTGTAGTGGAGGACCTCCAGGTGCCCAGTACCCCCCTCAGGGTTGGGGAAATGCCTACCAGCAGTGGCAGCCGCCTGCACCTCATGACCCCAGTGAGCTCCATTTTAACTTGTAGTTTTAGTGTAATGATGTTTTCTGGATAGTAAGAACCGTAAATTGTCTGCTTTGGAAAGAAAAACGAAAATGTAGCAAACTTTTTACTTTTTTATTTATTTATTTATTTATTTATTTATTTTTTCCCTTAATATTTGTACCACCTTTTAAAACAGCACCACGGCTCCTCCTACTGCTGTGGTGCAGTTTAGTGTTTGTCCCATTAGTGTTACTGCAGTAACACTAGAAAATATCCTTTACCTCTAAGTGTGTTCTACTGGACTGACAGCTTCAGGTTCTTATTTTAGATGTTTCTAGGTGTTCATAATAAGGCAAAGTGTTCCATACTGATTTATCGTGTGTGTCTGTGTCTCTGTGTCTGTGTCTCTGTCTCTCTGTCTGTGTCTCTGTTAGGTAAAGCTGCAGCGGATCACAGTGCTGCCTGGGCAGCGTATTATGCGCAGTACTACCAGCAGCCTGGTGGAGGCGCTATGCCCGGCCAGACACCCAGCGCGCAGCCCGCTGCTCCCGCCCCCGCCGACCAGAGCCAAGCGGCCCAGAACACGGCACAGCCCGACTACACCAAGGCCTGGGAGGAGTACTACAAGAAAATGGGTGAGAGTAAGAAAACCCTCTTATATATCCTTATATATATAACTGTGTGTGTGTGTGTGTGTGTGTGTGTATATGTATACATCTATACCACGTTTGTGCCAGTGGACAGTTTCAACATCAGTAATAATAATATGATGGTTAATTTGTATAGCAAAAAAATGGGAACAAAAAAAAATACAAAATAATTTTTTTTAGTAATTATTATATGATATAATAATATTATTATATGTATAATAGATTTGTTTGTGAGTTGGACTTTTTTTTTTTTTTTTATATTTTTGTATATATAATATAGTATATATAGACATGTATAGATATGAATGAGAGAAGTAAAACCACCTGTGTGTGTGTGTGTGTGTGTGTGTGTGTGTGTAGCTCAGGCAGGTGGTGGTGGCGCTGCTCCAGCAGCAGGTGGAGCTCCAGCAGCGACAGGAGCAGCAGGACAGACTGACTACAGCGCCGCCTGGGCCGAGTACTACAGACAACAAGCGGCTTATTACGGCCAAAACCCACAGAACCCCGGACAGCCTGCAGCCACGCAGCAGGGCCAACAGGTGTGTATACACACACACACACACACACACACACACACACACACACACACACTCAGAAATACACATCTCAGGGCAGTGAAATGTCCCGGTTTTGGATTTGTTCTGTAACTCATTTGCATAAACTCTTAAGCGTGTTGCTAGTTAGCTAAAATTTAACCGCGCAGTCGTTGCTGTTGACTCTGAACTGCGAGTGTAACCATGGCAACCAGCAATAGGCTCTCATTACCACAACACATTCAGCTCCATGTTTATTCAGGGTTAAATGTTAAAATAATTTTTTTTCCCCCCTTGTTATGTGTTTCAGACGCAGTAAACTTGGCCACGCCCACTTCCTCCCCAGTGACTTCCTCCCCTTTTGCTTTTTGTCCCCCCGCCTTCCTCCGTCCTCCTTCCTCCCTCCTCCTCCTCCGTCCTCGTTGTCGCTCGTCCTCCTGCAGCTGACGAATGGACACGAACAAACACAACTTTGTAAATGATCCGTTTTTTTTTTTTTTTTTTTCCCTTGTAATTTCAATCCCCACTGAAATGGACTAAAACCAAGCGTAGCTGACTTTTTTTTTCCCCTCTTCACTGCTCATCCTCTAAATGTGATTAAAATCCGTCTCCAGGGAAACGAAAGGGAACGCTTTCGAATCATTGCCAGCTAACCCGCCTCCCTTAAACGGACTCGCACTTCATGCCTTTTTTTTTTTTTTCTTTTCATTAAGGTGTTATTATTGCATCTAAAACAGTGTACAAATCTTTTTTTTTTTCTTTTCTTTTTGTTTTTAGACTTTTAATTTGGTTTTAAAAATGGAAATCAGTTGAGTCTGGAACATTCCCAGTGTGTTTTTTTTTTTTCCCCATTTGGAGCTCTTTTTTAAGTGTTTCAGTGTTCTGTGTGTGTGTGTGTGTGTGTGTGTGTGTGTGTGTGTGTGTGTGTGTGTGTGTGTGTGTGGTGTGAATGGTCATGTCTGACACACATCTCCTCCTCCTCCCCTCCCCATTTTCCTCCCAGGTTCATGAAGCTCTGATGTTATTATTGTTATATAGAGGTATATATTGAACGCTTGGGTTTTTTTTTTTTCTTTTCTTTTTTTTTACTTTTTACCGCTTGTTTTTAAAACCTTCACAATAAAAAAAAGAAAAAAACAAAATGCAGATCATTTTTTTTTTGTCTTCGTTCACTTTGCTACCAAGTCAGCAGGGTGCACAAAAAATTTGTTTATAACGTGGAATCGAAATTCTCATAAATGTGATCCAGCGTTTCACTCAAGACTGTAACTGATTTTTTTTTTTTTTCTTTCTGTAACACGTTTCAATAAAATCCGAAAGCCACGAGTGATGTGCAGTGCAGTTTTTGTCCAGCAGGAGGAGAAGCGGCGCTGCTGAGCAGAAACTCTGATCCCTCTGATGCTCCTGAGGAGAAAAAAAGAATCGAATCAAGTGGATCACCAGCGTGCAGCCAATCAGGTCACGGCTGTGTGTGTGTGTGTGTGTGTGTGTGTGTGTGTGTGTGTGTGTGTGTGTGTGTGTGTGTGTGTGTGTGTGTGTGTGTTGATATTCACCTGATCTCTATTGTTTATTTAACCAAGTTGATTAATTTCATTTTTGTGTCATTTATTGTAATGTATATAGAATATGGACACTTTAAACATGCAGAATGAATCTCTGAATCGGCTAATTAGAAATAAAATAGGGCGATGTTTTTAACATACTTGGGTAACAACCTTTTTTTTTTTTTTTTTTTTTTTTTTTTTTTTTCCCTCCCCCTTCCCTTCTGGTTTTACTTTTGCTACTTGGTTTCATCTACCCCAAAAAAAAGGATTATAGTAGATTAAGAAATACATTTTCTCATAAAATTGTACAAAAATAAAGACAATATTCCTTCTCAGATATCAGTTGAAATAGCAGAGACATCTGTTCCAAATTACACTGTAGTAAAGAACTGTTATAAACTGTACATAAAGCCTGAACTGAGTATAAAAGCACAGCAGGAGCCAGTGGCAGACGTATAGAGCATCAAACCTTCTGGATATTTCGAAGGATCCTTGGCATGTTTGCTCTATGATGTTACTTTTACTCATTCATTTTCAGTGCAAGTCTCAAAATGCCTTTTTTTTGATGGTTGCACCAGATGATCTTTTTTTAAAAATGAACCATTTTGGGCAAATTTCCTTAGTGACTTATGAAACACTATAAAGATTGCATAATTTGAAAAGTGTTCGCCATTGCTGACCAAAACTGCAAAGTGTTTTTTTTTTTAAATACTGTAGTGTATCTTTTGATCTAAAATCCTCCTCTTTCCTCGTTAATTCCCTTAATTCGTCTACAAACACACCAATCACTTGATTTTCTAACTAAAACTTGTATAATTTCTTGTTGAACACGTTTAATTTCTAAGTGATTCGGTGTATCGAGTAAATTAAAATTCAGTGAAATACATTTAGTACAACGTGTTAAACTCGGAGCCAGACTCATTTTTGTTTAAATTTTTTTATTCAAATCACAGTTAAGTCTTTACAGCAGTGCTTCATGGGTCAGAAACAAACAGTCCCACTTAAAAAGCATTAAAAAAAACCTCAAACACAGTCTGAAGACGGGTTTCTGACACACACACACACACACACACACAGAGAGAGAGAGAGAGAGCGCTGTGTGTCATTTGGCATCAGAACAGAGAAGCTTTTTGTTTTGAGTTTAAAGCTGTACATTATAAAACAACCATATTTAAAAACCTGAAGATATCAAAACACACACCATCGCGTTATTTACAAAGGGAACAGAAAGAAGTGGTGTTGCATGAACATCATTATAACCCTGTGTGTGTGTGTGTGTGTGTGTGTGTGTGTGTGTGTGTGTGTGTGTGTGTGTGTGAGAGAGAGAGAGAGCTCTAACCATTAGGCTTTCTGTTGTGGTTTCAATCCTAAACCACCTCCAACACCTCCGTTAAACTCTCCTCCAGCAGGCTCGATGACTCAAGTGGCTTCATTTTGAACCATAACTTTCCCCCCCCGCACTGTCGTCTGTGGGATTGTGGGAGGAGTCATTCTGTTGCCATGACAACAACTCGAGAGAAGATATTTACATGACTCCTGTCAAAATGGCGTGAATGCAGAACCATTGACGCGTTTCTTTCCCTAGAGTCCCGGTTCTCTTCAGCATCGTGTGTCATTACCGCATTCCTGACATGATGTGGATGTCTGTGTGTGAACACGGATTTGTTGAACAGAACACACACGAGTCAGGTGTTGCAGCTGTGTGTGTGTGTGTGTGTGTGTGTGGCTTTAAAACAAATCCATGTTCACACACAGACATCCAGGTCATGACAGGATTACAGTAATGATGCATTTCAGAGGCAGGGATTCGTCGACACTTTCTGAAAATGCAACGGCGTTCACGGTAACGGTAGTTAGAAAGAAGGTTTACTCTGTACGTGTCGTGTTCTATATCGTTTTATAAACATTGCCATGGAAACCAGCAGTGTGACAACACGGACAGCTTGGTGAAAAAAGTCATTTCGCTATTACAGTAACACCGACATCCAGGGAACGCACTGTGAGCCTCAGACCTGCGTCCAGAGAGAGGGAGAGAATCTCATTCGCTCGCTGTGTGTGTGTGTGTGTGTGTGTGTGTGAGAGCTGTAAGGAGAGTGTGTGACCGAACTGTGTGAGCTTCACCTCCCTTCCCAGGCGTCGTCTCGCTGCTTGGCTGCCAGTCGTTTTTGCTCTAAAAAGAATCAGAAGGTGTAAAACGTTTCACACGTCTGCATGAAGACATTTAAAAAGTTCTTTGTTTTAGTGTGTGTGTGTGTGTGTGTGTGTGTGTGTTACCTCTGGCTTGCCGTAGCTGGTTCCTCTCGGCCTCACGCTGCTCTCGGCTCTGCGTGCTCTTCACCCCGAGAGCGCCGATGACGAGGCGCCGGGCGAGAGCCGCACTCGTCTGAGGACGCTCTTTAGCCGGGAGGAGGTAATCTACAGAGGATAAAACGACGGTACAGGGCTGTGCATAAGTATTCGCCCCCTTCCCTTTAAACTTCTCCATATATTCTTGTGTTACAAAATGGACTGGGATTATATGTCATGAATCTACACACACACAAAAATAGCCCATAATACTGAATGCTTATTCACAAATAAAAGTTGTGAGTGCGTAAGTATTCACCCCCGTCGCTGATTATATCCTGTGTGTGAGAGTTCAGCTTCAACTCCATTCAGCTAATTATTTTGCGATTAAAATCTTTTACAGTTGAGGTCAAAAGTTTACATCCCCCTTTCAGAATCTGCAAAATGTTTATTATTTTACCAAAATAAGAGGATCATACAAAATGCATGTTATTGTTTATTTAGTGCTGACCTGAATAAGATATTTCACATAAAAGATGTTTACATAAAGTCCACAAGAGAAAATAATAGCTGAATTTATAAAAATGACCCCGTTCAAAAGTTTACATCCCCTTGATTCTTAATACTGTGTTGTTACCTGAATGATCCACAGCTGTGTTTTTTTGTTTACTGATAGTTGTTCATGAGTCTCTTGTTTGTCCTGAACAGTTACACTGCCTGCTGTTCTTCAGAAAAATCTTTCAGGTCCCACAAATTCTTTGGTTTTCCAGCATTTTTTGTGTATTTGAACCCTTTCCAACAATGACTGTATGATTTTGAGATCCATCTTTTCACACTGAGGACAACTGAGGGACTCATATGCAACTATTACAGAAGGTTCAAACGCACACTGATGGTCCAGAAGGAAAAACCATGCATTAAGAGCCGGGGGGTGAAAACTTTTGAACAGAATGGAGATGTGTACATTTTTTCATTTAGTACTGCGCTTCAGAGGCTACAGAAGATAGTTACATGTTTCCCAGAAGACAAAATAAGTTAAATTTACCCTGATTTTCAAATTCAAAAAGTTTTCACCCCCCGGGTCTTAATGCATGGTTTTTCCTTCTGGAGCATCAGTGAGCGTTTGAACCTTCTGTAATAGTTGCATACGAGTCCCCCAGTTGTCCTCAGTGTGAACGTGGTCATTTTTATAAAGTCAGCTATTATTTTCTCTTGTGGACTTTATGTAAACATCTTTTATGTGAAATATCTTATTCAGGTCAGCACTAAATAAACAATAACATGCATTTTGTATGATCCTCTTATTTTGGTAAAATAATAAACATTTTGCAGATTCTGAAAGGGGGATGTAAACTTTTGACCTCAACTGTTTGTAAATAATCTGAATATTAATACATCTGGGAGAACCTGTGTTGTGTTAGAGAATATACCTAAACAAACAGCATCGTAGCACTGTACGAAAAGGGGGAAAGTTGAAAAGGGGCGGGTGTGAATATTTATGCACAGGGCTGTAGGAAGCAGAAACGAGGGATAGAGGGAGTACCTGAGGAGGCACGTGCTAGGGCTTTAGTGGCTGAGGAGGATTTGGAGAGAGGACGAACCTTCAGCATGGGGTGTTTGGTCCTCAGAGCATCTCGTGCTACACACACACACACACACACACTAATTATTTGGCTTTAGAAGTACTGCAATAACAAAAAACCTTAAGTATTTGTTGTAGGAGTTTACATCATGGTCTTCTCAGGACATGTACATATGACAGAGACCCAAACACCACACACACACACACACACACACACACACACACACACAGAGTACATCAACGTCAAGCAATGGGCTCTTTGCACAAACACAAACGCTCTTTGATTTTATGTGATTACGCTGTATGGTTTTATTGTGTTGTCCTATGACTATTTTTTTTTTATTTATGTAAAGCGTCTTTGAGTATCTTGAAAAGCGCTCTATAAATAAAATGCGTTATTATAATTATTATTATTATTATTATTGTTAGTACGGCTCCTGCATTTCCGGTACATTCAATGCACTCACGTTAGCGGTATTTTACTATCTGTTTCTGGGTTTTGAGGGTTTTGTGTGTCACAAAAGTGCGTCATCGTTCTACATCATCTCCATTTCATTCGTGTTCGTGTTCCAGTGCTTAATGATGTCCGGATTCCTCTGGAAAAATTAGATTTAAATTAGAATCGAATTGAATCCTACTTTACGTTGCATTTTTAAGGTTTTCATTTGACTCACTCTTGCGTATATATGTATATATAAAACTCATATAAACAGCTTATAGAAATATAGGACTAACAGTTGGAGGAAGCCGACGCTGCCGGAGAGACAGAAACGAAAAACGCCTCACAGCACTACAGGGAAGTAGCGCATTTAACCGAACCTTCCAAACATAATCGCTGTAAAACCCCCGAACATCACACAGTGACACCTGCTGGTCAGAAGATGTAAAGATGAATCCAGAACACACACACACACACACACACACACACAACTAACCAACCCGAGACATCATCACTCACAGCTTTAAAGCGTCACTTTAAAGCCACTTAGGCGATTCACTTAGTAAAGATTTATTGTTAGTGTAGCTTTAATCACACACTTAAACGTGGATGTTGTGGCCTAAACAAGATCCTGCTCCTCACCTGCTCTCTCAGCTAAATCCTTAGAAATATTTGCACTCTTTGTTTATTTAATTACAATGATTCATTTCACATTTGTGCTTCTTATTGTGCCATTCTTATTCTTCTTCTGCCATTAGGTGGAGCGTTCATCCTCCAGCCTCAGGTCATGCACCACAATAAAGAAAAGACGTGTGTGTAGGAAGCACTTGTGTATCCGTGATCCTCTGAGCGCATTTCAAGAATTCGTACTTCCTTACTGAAGGCGATCAAATTTCGATTTTGATCAAATCAAGGAGACATCTGTTAAAGATTTTGGGAAGCACTCGAATGACCCCCAGTGCATACAGTATATTTATAATATTCAAATTAAAAACAGATCTGAATTAGAGACTTTTTGGCCTCGTGGTTAGATTTCAATCGTGTGTGTATTTATATCCGGTGTGCGAGAGCTGTTCAGATTATTAATCAATATTTAAGTTCTGGACATAATGATTGTGTGTGGAAATGTGAACTGTGTAATGGAGAAATGGACACTTTGTGTGATCGTGTACTAAATATTAGCAGAAAACACAGCAGGTGATTTGAATTAGGAATTAGCATCAGACCAATAAAACTCCGACACGACAGAAAATAACGAGAGACTCATTCGAAGCGTTTCATTCTTCCATCACGCTGTTGCTGACTGACCGCGCTGCTACGTGCCTCAACTCTGAGGAAACAGTTAGACTTTAATTATCAGCCTGTGGTTTTAAAACTGACCTGCTATGGGACTGGAGAAAAGGCCGAGGGCGTGTGTGTCATCGATCCACTTTATATCAAAGCCTTTCTGCCTGGAAGATACAAACACACACACACACACACACACACACACACACACACACACTTTACTACGCTGCTCATTTATGACCCCTGTACAGCATGAAGGATTCAGTAACAGCATGAAGGATTCAGTAACAGTATACACAACGTACTGATAGGAACAGAAGGCTCGTATTAAATCCTCTGTTTTAAACTCAGAAGGGAAGTCGTAGATCTCCACGATATGAGACAGCTCGTCCTCTCGCAGCTCCACCTCGTCGTCCTCCGGCGTCCAATTATAGTAGTCGAACCGCGGCTCCTGAATGGACGCCTTGTTATGCCCCGCCTTCTGAGAGATCTGAAACAGGAAGTATGGACAGTTAGCTGAACTCAATCACACCATAACACACTGTAATTACACGTCAGGTTTTAGATAAAGTGTTATACCTCTTCCAGCAGGTGTGGGTTGAGACATTCTCCATCATCGGTGAATAAAGAATCCCAGTTATCACCCTCCTCCTCTTTCTTGTCTTCCTCTTTCGGGTTCTGCTCTGTCTCTGCAGTCTTTAACTCACCAGTCGTGTGTGTTGGGGTGTTCACGTCCTCAGAGGAGACCCTCTGTCCTGCATCTTCTGTAGATTCGTCTTCCTTTTCCACCCGGGGTTCATCTTTCTCTTGTCCCCCTTCCTTTGTGCTTGGTTCGTCCTCGCCGTTTGTAAACCCCTCATCCCCTGCTTCCTTTTTATCTCCTCCGCTTTTGTCCTTCTTGTTCTTGGAGTTGTATCTCCGGGCTTTATCGGTGTACCGGGGTCTGCCTTTGGGTTTCTTATCACCCCCTGATTGGGGCTTTTCTCTGGACTGGGGTTGGTTTTCTCCCTGACGTCCCTTGGGTACATAAATGGCCATGTCAGGCTTCTTAGTGCGCGATGGAGCTGAGGGTTTGGGTTCTCCCTCTGGCTGGCTGCTTTCCTCCATCACCATATAGAAGTTCTGGAAAAAATATATACAAGTTTATTCCAAATGAAGTTATGGTATACAAATCAGACCCCTTAACTCATTATTGTATTAACAAATTAAACATCTCCTTAGCATAGAAATCAGTTTAACTGTATAATATATCATATATAACAATATCTCATAATACACATATAAACTACTCAACCAGGCTAGCAACACACGCTATCATTAGCTAGCAATAGTTGTCATTTTTCTCTCTGAAATTCCAAATAAATCACGAACTTCTCATTTAAATATTGCAAAATTATATTATCAATTAAATTCTGTGTTGATTTTATTTGTAAAAGTTACACAGAGGCTTGTTTTCGGGCACAAACCTTATAGCACACAAAGACGCCGAAATGTTGAAACCATAACCGGATGTTTTTGGTCGCCGCGTGATGACGTCACCGTCAAAGGACGCCATGACTGCTTTGTATGGGATTTGTAGTTTTTGTTTGTTTGTTTGTTTGTTTTTGTATTATTTTCGGTGACTAAGATCCAAAAATACTTATCATTTATACAAACTACAGAACTTGTTTAGTACTATTTATCAGTATAGATTAGAATATTTCTCTGATTTTTTATATTTATTTATCACCAAGGGAGGCCAAAATGGTTAAATCATGGGCTAGCAGGATGCAGTTATAGTGCTACCATTGTGCTAAAAGTAGAAAATATATAATAGATTGATATAAAATATATAAAGAAGATAAAGATAAAAGAGTAAAGATAAAAGTAGGTGCTTTAACACTCAAGAAAGTTGCAAAAGAATGGTGATCAGTGGTTGGTCGTCAGAAACAGTGGTTGTTGCAAAGACTACTGATCAGTGATTGGTCATTGGAAAGATGGGTGATCAGTGATTGGTCGTTGGAAACAGTGGTGATTAGTGATTGGTAGTTGGAAAGACTACTGTTCAGTGATTGGTCATTGGGAAAATGGGTGATCAGTGATTGGTCGTCAGAAAGACTGGTGATCAGTGATTGGTCGTCAGAAACTGGTGATCAGTGATTGGTCGTCAGAAACATTGGTGATCAGTGATTGGTCATTGGAAAGACTACTGATCAGTGATTGGTCACTGGTAAGACTACTGATCAGTGATTGGTCATCAGAAACAGTGGTGATCAGTGACTGGACCTCTGGAACATCACCTCAGTCGGGTTTAGTAATGATAGTGATTTTTGGGTGAGATGGACTTCCATGACTTCTAGATTCAGAGCAACCCTAAAGAAGTGAATGTAAATACACTGAACATGTCTTGGCTAAAGGGGAAAATTGTGTACACTGTGGTTTTTCTGGGAAAAAAAGGCTTTATATACATTTTAAAATGAAGAATAAACACAGACAAGGCAACAGATTGTTCAAGTACTTTATTGTTGTATGCACAGAGAAGCATGTGGCACTGGATCATATATGAACTTCTGACTTTTCCTGTCTTTTTCTTGGTGCCGTAATCTTTTATCCGTAAGCTTCAGCTGTGTTGTTGTTCACTTCGCTACACAACAGAGAAACACGCTTCATGTTTCAGTGAGTGCAGGCTGTATGAAAACCCATCTACATATTTGCATAATCATGAGCCAGTTCTCTCGTTAGGGAATGGAAGCTCATACCGAGGTGTAACGAGGGTTTGGCGAGTGGCAGTTTCATGGCACGCTGAGGAGGTCGGTTCTGCGTTCTCATGCCCAGCTACGTCATGAGCAGGAAGACATGAGCAGGCATGTATAAAAATGAGAAGATTAGAGTATTGGATATGGCAGTGGAAGCTTAATGAGATGAGAGTATGATGAATGATCCTGTTCTACCCACATCTCTAATCCTGAGTTTCTCCAAACTAATCTGTCTTTGTTTTGTTATGTTTTAGCTCCTAACACGCCTGATCCAGGTCTTCTACTCCAGAGGTAAGTTATGTGGTTTCAGTGTGTTAGAACGTGGAAGACCCGGAACTCACTGGAAGCTCTAAACAAGGAATATTATAAATAATACAGGTTCTAAACTACTGCAATACCGTATTTTTCGGACAATAAGCCGCTCCAGAGTACTAATCCCTTCCTCTGAACATCTCCTCAAGTGCTAAAGATGAATTCTTTTCAAGGTTATACAGTATGTAGAGCCTTATAACAGGGGGTTAGCCTTTTCAGAAACTGCTCTAATTAGAAGCTTTTTAGAAAGTTAGAATTATAGAGGGTTCTTTGCTTTTTCCTTCTGGGGAAAAAGTTCTATATAGAACCCTACAACAAAGGGTTCCCTTTTCAAAATGCTTTCATTAAACGTTCTGTGTAGAACCCTGCAACAAAAGGTTTCTCTTTCAGAAACCATTCCAAGAAGAAGCTTTTTAGAAGATTATAGCCATTAATCATCCATCCTAAAGGGTTTCTTTGCCTTTTCCTTCTTGGAGAGACCTTTAAAGGACCTTTTTCTATGTAAAACCCTACTACAGAAGGTTTCCCTATCAGATATCGTTCCAGTACCGATTTTTGGAACGTTATAATCGTTCACCATCCAAAGAACCCTTGAGGAAATCATTTTAAAGAGTGTAGCTAGTGATATTTTGATATTTTGTGTGAAAATGGTACCTACAATACACTCCTTAAAAAAAGTTTAAATCTAGAACCCCTAAGGGTTCCCTGGCTTGTTTTTTTTTTCAAGGGGAACAATCTAGGTTCTATGTAGAACCCTGAAACAGAGAAATTCTAAGTGGAACCATTTTAGGAAGCTAAGGAGCATTAACTATCCAAAGAACCCCTGAAAAACCAAGAGTGAAGTTTGTTTGGCCACGTCCCAATCTGCATAATACCACTTTGTGTCAAAATAGTGGCCACTACAGGTTCTGATACCCAGTTAGAAAAACAGGTTCCATCCAGCTCTCTAAAATGTTCTTCAGTTTGTCCTTTAAGGAGTGAGAAATTAGCCTCCATTTCTGTATATCACAGCTTCATTCTAGCACAAAAATGAAAACAGCACTCTTCTGGAACCCAAAAGGAGCGACTTACTACAGAAAATACGGTAAACGGTTTGATATGAGATCAGATTTGGTTCTTCATTTCTTAATAATAAAATACAGCACATCTACATGGCTCTTGATCCCGGATTTGTTCCGCGTCTCACTCCTGACATCTGACCTGTATCGTCACACAACTCTAAGCCAACCATCTTACATAAAATCATCACACAAAGGAACAAAAAAAAAGGAAAAGTGCAAACATGGCCGACTCCTGACCCACTGTGGAAGACTCTCTTTTGCTCTCCATCAGCCCTACAGGCTGCTACATACAACACACCGAGGTGCAAAAGTGAGAACATCATGCAAGTGTGTGTGTGTGTGTGTGTGTGTGTGTGTGTGTGTGTGAGTGTGTAAACGTGGTTCACATCCATCTCTCCAAGACGTGCACTAAGTGTGGATCTCCAGTGCAGGTGGATGACAGGGTGATATAGGGTGTGTCCTGAGGAGGTCATGTGCAGTGTATGGAGGAAGGTCTGTCTGCAGATCTGAGACTGGTGGGCGTGTCTGTCGGTAAGTGGGCGTGTCTTTGTGTTACCGATATTACCATGAAAATCTTGTCAAGTTATCTTATGTTAGTCTGGTAGTTAGCACTTGCACTAGCTGACTACCTGATGAGGATGAATCTTTTATAGTAGAACAACGTAGAACCCGATAACAGAGGCTTTCCCTTTTCAGATCTCAGAAATCGCTCCGAAGGGAATCTTTTTAGAAAGCTGTAACCAATCATTCACCATCCATTCTGAAGGGTTCTTCACTCCAAAGAACCCTTGAGGAACCCATCTGAAGAGTGTAGTGATATTTTTGTGACAGAACGGTAAGCAGGCAGTGGTGTGAAAATGGTAGCTAGATGTTAAATCAAGATCTCCTAAGGGTTCTCTGTTTTCTCTCTCTAAGGGAACCAATGAAGGACCTAGATATACCGCTCACTGGCAGTGACGATTA
This sequence comes from Pangasianodon hypophthalmus, assembly GCF_027358585.1. Lineage (NCBI taxonomy): Eukaryota > Metazoa > Chordata > Actinopteri > Siluriformes > Pangasiidae > Pangasianodon > Pangasianodon hypophthalmus. The sequence continues at coordinate 16,064,830 of NC_069735.1, read as the reverse complement.
TTATCCCTTTAGAATCCTGACAATCCTAACATGGGACACAGAAATGCAAATTAACTCCTTTTTCCGACTTGAAGATTCCATATATGGACACAGAGCCACGCCCATTGTCAGTGTGGTGTGATCTGCAGATGGACCGCGTTGGTGATTGTGATGTTTGTGTCTTTTCTACTTGAACCATTGAATGCATCCATTCACAGGGGAAACATGAAGGCAAAAGGCGTAAGTGTGTGTGTATGTGTGTGTGTGTGTGTGTGTGTGTGAGGGGGTGGAGATCATCATCGTCCACTGCTACTGGTGGTGCTGCTTCCTGAACTGGATCCACTGGAACCTCTGTCTTCATAGATACTGATCTCAATCTGATACATAAGCGTCAAGGTAACATACACACACATACACACACACACACACAGACACACACACACACACACAGACACACACAGCGAGGAAGGATACAACTCTCATGCCCCTCTCTATAGGGTCAGTAATGAGGAGGCCTCTGGGAGCGTAGATCTTCTCATTCTGCTCCTGAATGTACCGTGAGATCTTTTTCAGGACCTACACACACACACACACACACACACACTGTGATGTTAGCTTGTTAATCAGCCAAGTTAGCTAGTGATTGCTAGCTAGCTAAACAGACTAAATCAGGGATATGGTAGCTAGATAAAGTGAAGCTACACAGAGTCTAGAGTGGGTTCTGACACACACACACACACACACCTTTTCGTAGCGCGTCTCCATGCAGAGGAAGATGAGGTAGGCTGTGATGCAGGCAAGGCAGCCCTCGAGGTAGGCGTGGCCTCCGATCTTCTCCGCCTCCGCATAATAATTATTTAGCGTCTTCACCGTGTCCTCGAACAGAGTCTTCTCAATCTGACCAATCACACGCAAGAGCTGAGTCAACCAGCCAATCAGTGGAATACAGGATAATAGTCCTGTCTCTCTCTCTCTCCCCCCTCTCTCTGTCCCCCTCTCTCTCTGTCTGTCTGTCTCTCTCTCCCCCTCTCTCTCTCTGTCTGTCTGTCACTCTCTCTCTCTCTCTCTCTCAGTCACTCTCTCTCTCTGTCTGTCTCTCTCTCTGTCTGTCACTCTCTCTCTCTCTCTCTCTGTCTGTCACTCTCTCTCTCTCTCTCTCTGTCACTCTCTCTCTCTGTCTCTCACTGCATTTTTCCTGTCTCATTCTCTATCGCTCTCTCTGTCTGTCACTCTCTCTCTCTCTCTGTCACTCTCTCTTTCTGTCTCTCACTGCATTTTTACTGTCTCATTCTCTGTCTCTCTCTCTGTCTGTCACTCTCTCTCTCTGTCTCTCACTGCATTTTTCCTGTCTCATTTTCTCTCTCTCTCTCTCTCTCTCTCTCTCTCTCTCTCTCAGCAGGTCTTTTGTGTGTCTCTTTGTAACTGTATCCCTCTCTAACACTTTAAAAAGACATCACATTTAATCATCATTAAATCATCATTTAATTCCAGTTCTCCAGCGCTCATTTAGCACTTATGTTTGTGTGTGTGTGTGTGTGTGTGAGTGTGTGTGTGTGTGTGTGTGAGTGTGTGTGTGTTCAGCACTGTTTAAACTCTGGGGAATTTGAAACTCCTGAATACAGCAGCACCAAAACAGCACAATCAAGCTTTTTTTTCTGTGTGTGTGTGTGTGTGTGTGTGTTTGTGTGTGTGTGTGTGTGTCTCACCCGGCTGTCCAGTTCGGAGGGGAATTTGGTCTGGAATTTGCAGACAGTTCCCTCAGAGTAATCTCTCTGGATAAACACTTTATTAGCAAGAGATGCGCTGTGTCTCAGCTCCTGTAGATTATGGAACTTTACACACACACATAAACACACACACACACACAAACACACACACACACACACACAAACAAACAAACAAACAATTAAAATTATAAATTCATACTTTCACAGTTTCAAGTTTTCAAATGCATTATAGGATACACAGAGCACATGAAAGTTTAATGCACACACACACACACACACACACACACACAATAGGCTACACATAAATGCAATACTAAATCTGGTACTACACCTGTAACCTGTCATCATAAGAACCCTGTTACAATTTTCTCATCCTCGATCCCTATGCTGCTCCCATATCAACGATCGCCTTGTTGTACGTTGATGAGACACAACATCAAATGTGTCTACTCAGCATGGCGTTTATTAATGGAAATCCAATAATCATTATCATATCAGTCAAAACACAGGCAGGCAACATCAAGACAGGATAATCCATGATTAGAAAACAAGGCTCGGATTTAACGACATAAATGGATGGTAAGACTTCGCGCTGGGACACAAGACACAACGAGGTATAAATAGACAAACTAATCAGGAACTGAACACAAAGCAGCTGAACACAATCGTGACTCAATAGGGAGAAGACGGGGCGGAGACAAGACTGAAATCAAAACAAAATAAGTATGGATATAGAAATAAATCATGACAGGAAATAAATACAGAACGAAACAGAGAAGTGGCGCTATTCACGCCGGGAGCCGCGACACACACAGACGGGGAATTTGTGACAACTTTACTCATATACGTTTGTTTGGTTTCTGTTTTCTCGTCTCACCTTCATCTTGTCACTGGTTTGTTTCCCTCATTATTTTCACCTGTTTCTTGTTTCCTCTAAAGTCTTATTGTGTGTGTTTTTATCGTTAAGTCAAAGTCCTGTTTTCTGTGTTCCATTGTGTTATCTAGTTGTGTGTTTTGCCTCATTATGTTTATGGATTATCCTCTGTTAATCCTGTCCTCATTTCTGACCACATGTTACAGTAGACTTTGGCACACACTGTGGATGCATTGTGGAGGAGTTGCAGCTTCTGTGAGCAAAACCTAAAAAAGAATTAACGGGATTGCTTTCTCTGAAGGACTTGTATGTGACGCTGACTCAAGTGTGACCAAAAAAACACAGACAGCTGTCCTTGTGCTGCCTTTCAAACAGGACAGGTTTTATCTATAGGTATCACCAACGCTGCTGCTCCTAATCAGCTTCTTACTGAATGTTGTGACCTGAGGGTATTTTCACACCTGGCTCATTTGGAGCATTTGTCTCAGAACCTGGTGCGTTTTTTTCCCTTCGTTTCGGTTCATTTAGACAAATATGTACAGCAATCGCGCTCAGATCCACACCAAAGCAATCGGTCCAAGACCACCTGAATGATGGAGTCTCGGCCTGATTGCAAATGAGCTCTGGAGCGGTTCGCTTGTGGTGAGAAAGCAATCTGACCAACAGACTAACAAACCAACCTGTATTACAATATATAATGGGAACTGTGTTATGTAAAAAGCGTGTTTGTTTCGCTAATGGCTCGTAACATGAATTGTGGTTTAACTTGGACCAAAGACGAGGTAAAATGCCTCATTGAAATTTGGTCTGACAAACATATTTCTGAACAACTTTCAAAAATGACAAACACAGAGGTTTACAAGGTGTTTAGCGAGCGTCTCAAGGAGATGGGCTTTAATCACTCCGTGGAACTGTGATGCGCAACTCCATCAACCATCATCGACTCCATCAACAGTACATTAAAGTTCGAGATTCACTTTGCAGGACTGGGAGCTCTGGAGATGAAAAAGACAAATTTGCCTGCTTCAATGAGCTGATAAATTATAATAACTACAGCTAAAAAGAAAGCCACAATAAGCTCGCGGAGCTGCTGTCTATCTATCGTGATGGATGACCGCTATGAGCAGAACCCTGGAACATAAACAAGGACACTACTCTCGACCAATGAGAGGAAAGTTTACTCACATGTGACTTGCATAAACACATTTTGGTACGGTTTGAAATGTTGCCTTGTGAAAGCGTTGTAACAATTTAAGTTCCCGTTTCGGAACAAAGATCTACAGGTCTGAAAACACCC
>NC_069735.1:15865953-16055953 GCF_027358585.1 Pangasianodon hypophthalmus | reverse complement strand
ACCTCAGTGATTCTGTATGCTAGTTTTAAATGCAGGCAGTAATGCAGACTAATACCTCAGATATAAGATTCACTGTGTTTATAAATACAGTATATAATTATATTTGTGTATTCTCAGAGAAAAGGGTACTAAACTGTACCTTTGGTTACTGGACTGGTATCATCAAAGGTACAAAGCAGTGTACCATTAAAGCTTTACCTTAAATCTACTTACTGTCCATTTATGTACCTTCAATTAAAGGAAAATCATGTTCAGGTTGCCTGGTACGAAAGGTACGAAACATGGACCCTGTGTACACCCCAGAGACAGAAAAGTACAGTTAAGTATTAATTTTTTCGGAGTGTGTGTAGTAGCAACACTTTGGTGTGTGTATGTGTGTTTATTACACACAGTTTAGTACAGTATTATGAGTAGTTTGAGACAATAAACAAACTTTCTTTCTGCTTAATTAAAGATATACATACCTGACATTATTTCTACACATCAAATGTTAAAAAAAAAAGAAAAAAGATGCACCCCTGATGGTACCAATCCAGCTCTAAGGAAAAGCACAGCTATTTGTGCAAGTGTGTGTTTGGTGCAACCTCAACAGTGCATTGTTCGTACCTTTAACTGGCTGCATGTATTGTACCTTTAAAGCTGTATTTACTCAAAACAAATAATTAAGGGAACAACAGTGGTCCTTTACGTACCTGATTCATGTTTCCACATGGCAAAATCCCCAGTGTTGCATTAACACCTACGGCGTTCATATATGTCCAAGTGGACACAAATATAAAGAGTTTGGAAAGAGTCAACACAACACGAGGTGTTAATTCAACACTGGGGATTTTCCTATGTAGAAACATTAATGAAGTGTATCTTTGAAAATGAAGGTATGAAAGATATTAACCTTGAGGGAACCACCCCAGCCACAAGGCAAGCTACAGGATAGTGTCTAGTGTAGCAGCTAAACTTTGGTGTGTTTTTTTTTAATGTACTATTTAGTATATTAGTATGTGTGCATATGAATTATGGCTGCCTGGAGTAGGACAGGATACTAAACAAGCTTTCTTGCCACTTTAAGAAAAAATCTAGGTTATGACCACTCACTCACTCATTAATCTGGGATTAAATTAATCCATGCTGATCATTTCTGATGGATTTCTAAACATGAAACTTTGATCATGACATGTGGAAATGTTCATCTGGGTGCACGTGCATAAAGCATTTACAGACTGTTTTGCAGAGCAGTTTTTTTTTTTGTTTTTTTTTTTAAGGTCTGGTGTGAACATTTCCAGTCATGCTATGATTACTGATGAAAGCACACCAAAGCCTCCCTTCTAATGCAATGGAAGCGATATTACAGGCACAGCTTTCTCTGAAGAAAACCACACATGCACGCTGCAGGCATGAGATGAAACCTGAGAGGAAAAGAAGAGCTTCTTACCTCCGTCGCCATGTTGCCATGCAACCACTCTCTAAACCGGGTCACGCGGGAGACAGACTGCAGCCAGAGGATGAATGGATGGATGGATGGATGGACTGAGAGAGAGAGAGAGAGAGAGAGAGAGAGAGGAGGGTGTGTCCTAAAAAAAAAAAGGCACAAAGGCATGTGGGTGCGTCACAATCCGATCAGTGCTGCATCAGGGCTGCCTTCCCCTGCCTTCTAGCTCACTTCTACAGAGCTTCAGTAATACATCCCACAATCCATTGCGCTCTCTTACAGGATTATGAGCAGACCATTGCCTTGTTCCTTCTTTAAATCATGCAGTTAGTGTCTTATGTGTCTGTAAGGCATAATGCGGAACGAAGGATCCCAATACCAGGACGAGATGGAGGTGAAGAAAACTACAGCGTGAAGAGAAGTTTGTTATGTTGTGAGATTTTGACTTTTACACAATGAGACATCCTGACTTACACTACGCCTTCTTACATATATAGATTTCTTACATACACATACACACATATCATTTTCACTTAGCTAACCTTCCATATCAGTAGGCTACCAATATACGATTGTTGCCATGGTTACACCGGCAAACGTGTTACCCTGCTAAGTCATTTCTTGTCATCGGACGCATTTGCGCACGCTGTGCATGTGGCTCGTTCGCTTTCACGTGTAAATCCACGTCGTTTGTTTTATTTGTGTTTAGTGCTGGGATCATGAACAGGATAATAATTACTAGTTATTAATGATTAGTTAGTTAATAATGAGTTAATAATTAGTTAGTTAATAATGGATCATTAATAGTGTAAATATTGGCCTAAGCTAAATCGTTTTTATGCTAGTCATCATGGTTACAACATTCTTACGCAGTGTGTAAACACTGATTTAAAATACTGAACAGATTTTAGACTGGATTTTCATTAGAGGTGTGGTTATGAAAATAATAACAGCAGCCAATCAGAAGGAAGGGTTTGAGGATGTTAGCTACACCATCGCCACCTCCAACGCGGGCTTTTGATGTGGTCATGGATCGGTGCTGTTGACCCTCTGACTTACCACCTGTAGGTCAGAGCTGAAGTTGGTACTAGACACGGTTCTAGACTGGCAGGACTCATGCCCGATGTCGTCCTCTGCTTGGGGTTTGACGTGTTTGTGGACCCGGAGATGCTTTTCTGCTCATCGTGGCTGCGGAGGAGTGATTGTTTTTCTTGCTTTTTTTCGGTCTTTTACGTTTTCTTTTCCCTTCTATTTTATTTCTTATCCTCTCTTATCCTTTGCTTTCCTTACTGTTTTTTTCTATTATATATTTTTCAAATTTTTCTTTTATTATGTATTATTTTCTAAAATGTTAGCATCAGTCCACCTTATTTTTATTATGGAGGTGAAATCATACCTATGCATCAGCCATCAGCTTGTACCTAAGATAAAGTCTTTATTAAAGAAGGAGTGTGTAATATTTGAAATGCTGGTGAGGGGAAATATAATGAAAATTCTGACAAGCTTTCCCCTTTCTCACTTCTCACCCTTATCTCTCTGTTGAATTGACATGAAGGTGTGAATGGGGGCGGGGTTAATTCAGGGTCAGAAAAATGTAAACAGAAGCTTGAAATGATGAAAGTAAACACATTCACTGCATGGTGATTTTGTGCAAAGCATTTTTTCTACAATATCTGTGATATAATACAATTATTACAGGTCTAGAAACAGTTTTAAATATTACATATGGCACCTTTAATCAGTGGGTTAAATATTAAAACAGGTTTTAATTGCACGCAAAGAAGACCCAGGCTGAAAGACATGTAAACTAAGAAATGTTTGGAGAGAACAGAGTTATTTGAGTTATTTCTCTAACTGTGTTTATTGAATTGGTGAAACAGCAAGACAGCTAACTCTGTAGAGTCGAGCTCCACGCTGCTCGATCTGAGACAGAGTTAGGTTTAATACAGTTGCGTTACAGTACAGAGATCATACAGTTAAAATATAGAACATCTTACATTCGGTTGCATCTTTAAAAAAATAAATGATAAAAACAATGATGATAAAAGAGAAAACAAAACCACAGTAATCTCTCTCAAAACCCATCTCAGTTAATCATCTAAAATAGTGATATGAATGATGAGAAGAAGAAACAGGAAATGAGATCAGAAACATTACCACACTGAGAAACAGATTAACTGATTAAGGGGAAATTGTTAGATCAGGGCTCTCTGATGAGTCATCATCGTCATGGGGAATTCTGATTGGCTCAGAAACCGTGACCACAATCTGATCAGCAGGGAGTCATGTGATCAGTACAGTAAATAAATAAAAAAAAAATTACAGCAAGGAAACAGTGTATGTGGTGATGTAACATCTTACAGTAACGCTGATGTGCAATACAGTTGCTGATGTAAAAAAAATAAAAAAAAAAAAAAAAAAAAAAAAAAAAAGGCAGAAGAAAATGACTGCATTTAATTAGAATTAATTCTTAAATAATCTCAAACCAGAGAAAGAGAGAAAAAAAAGTTCTTCTGTCAGAGATATTGTTGAGACAAAGCAGATTTATGTTATTAAATAAATAATAAATACACATGCAGGTCCATTTTTTCAACAGAACGCTGCTGGATGATGGAACCGTTCTCACTTTTTTCACCACCTAAAAATGGATTCTCTCCAAAATCCAGAAAGCGGCTGCACCGAAGCGAGAACCCGAGGAGATGTAAGAATGGTGAACAGTACTGAAGGCTTCAAACAGAAGAGCTTGTCATGCTGAGAACGCTAATGCAGCTAACAATGAATGGAAGTTCACAGCTACGTTCATAATTCCAAGTGACGGTCTGACTTTTAGCATTAGTGTATTTCCGAACCTTGATATTTTAACCGTTGATGTTGAAGATATGGAGCAGAAACAACTCGAGCAGTGACACAATCTGATTAAATATCTAAAAGCATCCAGAGCTTGTACTTGTCCTAGCGTTAATGTTATAGATTAACGTCTACAGAACAGAAAGGAAAAGAAAAAAAAACGTTCTCAAAGTCAGAAGAACTCACAACACTGACGAATGATGATGTAATGATTTGGCTCTCAAAGAGAGCTGGTAGAACTTCAGGCCATTAACACTTCAGCACTGGAGTATTCTGATGGGTGATGTCATAACGTGTTCCAGAATAAGGATTCACAAGACGTTTTAGGACAAGACGGATTGTGGAACTGTCAGAACCTGACAGATTCTGGAACATGACATCAGAGGTGGCCACGGGTTCCGGATCAGGGTCTCAAAGAAGCAGCTGATCATTTCAGAACCTGATGGATTCTGAGACGAGGCTTCACATTATGCCACGAGTTATGGAACAGGGTCTCATGGGTCAGATCTGATCATTTTCGAACCTGACGGATTCGGGAAAGTGACATCACAGGAGGACTTGAACAGGTATAAAGCAGTTTCTGGAATCGATATCAAAAGAGTAGGTGATGATTCTAGATCACGTTGCTATGGGAGCTTCCAAATCAGCTGATCAGTGCTTTTTGAAATATGGACAGATTTAGATGTGCAGTGCAGGATGAGGATGAGGATGAGGATGAGGTCACATGACCTACCAAAAAAAAAAAAAAAAAAAAAGGGCCCCAGGCTGGAATGGCTACACCAGCTCCATCACCATGTATCTGATATGATATGATATGCACTATTATGCTAAACACTGCAGGAGCTGGAGTCTGACTGCGGGTCAGCTGATTTATTTCCATCGCAGCTCTAACAGTAACAGAAACACCTACTGAAGCTTTACAGGAAGCACAAGGAAGGGAGGAGACATGAGGCAGGAAGCAGGATTCCCAACTATGAGACAAGAACCTCACAGGAAAGCAGAGCTCCGCCCACAGATCCGGATGCTTTGGAGCTTTCTGCTGGAATGGATTTTCATCAGACGCTACTTCGTACTCAGAAAGGTGTTGCACAGAGCGCACACGAACACCGTCTCTCTCTGAGCCTCTGGAGCTGGAGAAAGAAAAAGAGAAAGAGAGGTTCAAGACAGATATCTACTGATTCTCTGAATTCCTGAAATAAATGACGTCAGAGCTAACGTAATAGGACGTGATGTGCGTGATGTGCGTGATGGTGGTCTCACCTGTAGCTCCCATACTGGACCTGAGCACTTTATAGGAGCAGCAGCGAGAACACAAGCTCACGCCACAGTTAGAGCAGGACCGCTGTAACACACCAACAATCACACCATCATCAGTGCTACATCATCAACATTACCATTACAGTGGAGTCTTAGTGCTGAAGACGTACCCTCTTCTTTAACACGGAGAACGCTGCGGCACAGCTGGAGCAGTTACCTACACAGAGAGAGAGAGAGAGAGAGAGAGAGAGAGAGAGAGAGAGAGAATAATTGTAGAGAGTGATGTGTTTAACATGGAGTGAGTGTGTGATCAGATGCATTTCCACTTTGGGTCAGGGAAGGTAGGAGTCAATGAGTGAGGGAGTAAATGAAGGGGAGAGAGAGAGAGAGAGTAAACAAAGGAGAGAGAGGGAATAGACGAAGGAGAAAGAGGGAGTAGACGAAGGAGAAAGAGGGACTAGATGAAGGAGAACGAGGGAGTAAAGGAAGGAGCGAGAGGGAGCAACTGAAGGAGAGAGAGAGAGTAACCAAAGGAGAGAGAGTAAACGAAAGAGAGAGAAAAAGTAAACGAAGGAGAGAGAGAGGGAGTAAACAAAGGAGAGAGAGTAAACGAAAGAGAGAGAAAAAGTAAACGAAGGAGAGAGAGAGGGAGTAAACAAAGGAGAGAGGGAGTAAATGAAAGAGAGAGAGAGTAAATGAAAAAGAGAGGAAGGGCATGACTGAGAGGGAGGGAGGGAGGGAGAGAGTGAGTGAGTGAGAGAGAGAGAGAGAGTAAATGAAGGAGAGAGGAAGGGCTTGACTGAGAGGGAGGGAGAGAGAGAGAGAGAGAGAGAGAGAGTGTGAGTGAGTGAGTGAGTGAGGGAGAGAGTAAGGTAGTGATTAAGTGACCGGGCGATTGAGTGAATGAGGAAGTGAGTGAATGCGTGAGTGAATAAATGAATGACTGAATGAGTGAATTAATGAATGTATGAGTGAGAGTGAGTGATTGAATAAGTGAGTGAGTGAACAAGTGAGGAAGTAATTGAGTGAATGATTAATGATTGAGTGACTGAATGAGAGAGTAAATGAGTGAATGAACGAGTGAGTGAGTGCGTGAACGTGTGAATGAGTCTCTGACCTGTGGGGTTGGTGGGCACGCGCTTGCGGAGTTTCTCAGTGAGCTTGGACACTCGGCTGCGTATCGGCTCATTCCTGCTCAGCAAGCCGTTATCAGACACAGAGTCGTAATCAGCTCCGCCCACCACCACGTCTTCATCGTCCTACAGCCATGTGAGAGAGAGAGAGAGAGAGAGAGAGAGAGAGAGAGAGAGAGAGAGAAAAAGAAACATTACCATATTTTCTGGACTATAAGACACTCCGGAATATAAGACACACCCCTTCTAACTTCAGTCTGCTTAGAAGAAAAAAGAAATCTATACCGTATAATTTAGCAGCAGAAGTATTTATTAGATATACACAGGGTTTGTAGTTCTATCTCTACATCAGCACTCCAGCGCCCCCTACTGGTGTATCGTGTAGATTAGCTTGATCCCTTAGTGCTGGAGGAGCAAAACTATTTTAAACACACCAACGCATTAGCATAGAATAATTACCCCATGCAAGACGTGTAATATAATAAGTGTGTCTTATATTCTGGAAGACTTTAGGGAGTGTCACCCAGGGACGCTCGCACGCTTTCACCGGACACTGCAGCGTCATTACCACACCCCCATCCAGGGCAGCTCTCCAAACAGCAACCGGGTCGTGTTAGGAGTCCATCAGTTAGTCCAGAGCAGCGAGAAACCTGCACACTGTCTTTACAGAGGATGAAGGCTGAAGTGAAGCTGATTCAAGTGAACGAGTGACTGATTAAGAGAAGCAGCGGAGGTGTACGAGTGTGTGATATCACACCCTGACTAACACCTCAGACAAACACAGTGTGCAGGTTTCTCTCTCTGACTGAGAGATCAGGAAAGGAGTTAAATGTGTGTCTATGTGTAATATACAGCAGGTGTTTGTGTGTGTGTGTGTGTGTGTGTGTGTGTGTGTGAGAGAGAGAGATGTTAGATCAAAACTGAATTGTAATGCCGCAGTCTGTTGTTAAAACTGATCATTTTCTCACCACAACCCATCCAAGTTCTGGTAATTACCCCACACAGGTAGGAACCAATCAGAAAGCTACAGTGACATCATCATGAGTACGAGCCAATAAAGAGAGGAAAGATTTTGGAGAGGCGTGGTTAGAACACCCAGAACGACGGAGTGGGCGGGGCACCTTATGAATTACGCGTCTCCACAGGGCTTTGGTCAGCCCATAGACTGCAGGCCACACCTACAGCCGAAAAAGGGGGCGGTTACACAGGGATATGCTCCGCCCCCTTAACAGGGAAAGTCCAGTGTGGTTTGGAATGTTGTATATTAAAGTAAAAAAAAAAAAAAAAAAATCACACACACAAGCACTATCATCATTCATTGCAAGTATCTGTTCCTTTCAGTGGACACATGCTCGTATGCATGACAATATTCACATGCAACGAACACACACACACACACACACAAAGTGTGCTTCATGCAACTCTCCAGGACTTCCTTTCCACATAGGAAGTGACTTAAATCAGAGTAGCTACTTACCACAAACGCCAGCTGGGATTCCTTTAAGGGCAAAGTAAAGAGGTCAGCTACTCCAACACACACACACACACACACACACACACACACACACACACACACACACTATGGCTATCCTATCCTAGCTCCTCATTACACTGATCATCCATAAACAGGTACATTCACGCTGCCACTCAGAGCTGTAATTCCTCCTCCGCTCCTCTAGAGGGAGCCACTCACCTGCAGGACCAGCTGGTTCTCCTTACGCAGCACAGACAGCAGAACAAGTCAGACAGAGTGGATTAGATGTGACACAGAGGCATCAGAGAGAGAGAGAGAGAGAGAGAGAGAGAGAGCAGGGAAAGCTAGAGAGGTCACTCTACCTCTATGGCGTCTCTAAACTCATCATCAGGCTCCGCCTCCTCGGCCTCCTCCACACTTCCTGGTGACAGATCCTGCACAGAGACACACAATAACAGAACACACTCCTTTACTGAAACGCTCTTTTTTTCACTCTGTATGTATGTTTCCATTTTAAAGTACACACAGTGCTTCCTGGCCTGTATTTGCATACTGAAACCTGATTGGCTGTTATATTTTATGATGTAATAACTCTTTTCTTAACACTAACTCAGAGTTTACTTTAAGATGTTCAGCAACAATAATGACACTGAACAAAGCAACATCATTTTGGCCTGGCTGAAACATCTGTCTTTCTCTCTCTCCCTTTGTGTCCCTCTCTCTCTCTCTCTCTCTCTGTCTGTCTATCTCTCTCAGTTTCACTCTCTCCATCTCCCTTTCTTAGTCCATCTCTCTTCGTCTGTCTCCCTCTCTTCATCTTTCTATCTCTCTCAGTTTCACTCTCTCCATTTCCCTTAGTCATCTCTCTCAGTCTCTCTGTCTCTGTTTCTCCATCTTTCTACATATCCCTTTCTCTGTCTCTCTCTCCATCTCTCTCTCTTAGTCTTTCTCTCTCTCTCTCTCCGTCTCTGACCTCCAGACTGGTGGGAGTAGGGGTTCGGTCTGACAGGTGGCTCGGGTCTGGGTCGCTCTTTTCTGTCTCTCTTTCTGTAGGCTGGACCGGAGATGAGCGGAACAAGTCCTTCAGCTGCAACACAACTACACACGCGCACACACACACACACACACACACAAAGTCAGCATAAACCAGTTAGTACACTCACTCACTGTAAAGATATGTGTGTGTGTGTGTGTGCGCTGACTGACCCCTGCAGAAGTCTTTGTTCCAGATGAAGAGGGTGCTGTTGATGAGAGACAGACTCCAGCCCACAGGAGCTGTGTACAGCAAACACACCATCATCAGAAGGAAGCCGTAAAACCTGCACAGAGCCAGAGGAACAGAGCTAGTGCTCTTTTCATCTGTCATGGAAATGAATCAGGAGGTGTGTAGCAGTGTGTGTGTGCGTTACTCACACAGAAGAGGCTGTGTGGCTCTCCCAGTACAAGACCTTATAGACAGACTCCGCGTACATACACACCTTAGTCAGGAACTCATCCAGCCGCATTAATCTGCAACACACACACACACACACACACACACACCCCAAACATCAGTTCTGCATCTTCACCTTTCTGATTAACACTGGACCTCACCATCATGGCTGCTCATTCACTAAGATGCACTAAGATGGCTAATTCAACACTGCTAATCTTATAAAAATGCTCACTACGCTTTCACCTCACCAGCATGACTGCTTCCCAGTGGCTTTGACCGCAGCAAGATGGCTGCTCATTCTTGGCACTGCCTTCAGAAAGATGACTTCTCACTTAGTAAATAGTAAATAAGAACTGGACATGGCTGAAGTTCATGACCTCACTAAGATGGCTGCTCTCTGACAGCTTTAACCTCACTAACATGGCTACTCACAGGCCCTTAACCTCCATCATGGCTTCCTGGCGGCTCATCCGGACGGTCTGCATTTCTCTACGCTGCACTGCGTGGTGCCTCTTTTTCTCCACGGCCGTGTCGCTGGCATCTCCCTGGCAACGGTCGCCAAGGTAACCCAGCACAGCGGGGACAGAGACCACCAACAGGAGGAGAGAGAACCAGACCACTAGGAAGAGAAAAACAAGACAAGGAGCAATATTTATACATCCTTCCAGTATGTTACGTATCTGTCAATCCTGGTGGAGGCGTGGCCTCTGTGCCTGTCAGTCACATGGAAGGAGGCGTGGCCTCTGTGCCTGTCAGTCACAAGGAAGGAGGCGTGGCCTCTGTGCCTGTCAGTCACATGGAAGGAGGCGTGGCCTCTGTGCCTGTCAGTCACAAGGAAGGAGGCGTGGCCTCTGTGCCTGTCAGTCACAAGGAAGGAGGCGTGGCCTCTGTGCCTGTCAGTCACAAGGAAGGAGGCGTGGCCTCTGTGCCTGTCAGTCACATGGAAGGAGGTGTGGCTACTGAATTGCTTTCTTTTTTGTGTCTCACCTTCACTCAGTGTGATGAAGAGGATGTTCAGTAGGATGCAGCAGAAGAGAGAACACAAAGGCATTCTCCACCTGCACACACACACACACACACACACACGCACCAAAAACTTTAGCATAAATCATCCATGAGTCTGTTCTCTATCCTAAAAATCTCATTATTCACTCACCCGAGCAAGTAGCGCAGCACCTCCACCACATCAGTAACCGGTTCCAGAAAGATGGCCATCCGCTTGTAGGAGACCACCACATTGAAGAGGTCAAAGGTCACGGTTCGAGGGCCACCCAGGTCAGACGTGCTGTCCAGGGATGACGTGTCTTTACAGGGCAGCTGGCTCGTCTCTGTTCGCTCCCCTGTGGTGGGCGGAGTCTCCTGACTGCCCGGCTGCATCCTCACACTCGCTCGCAGTTGTCCAGCAGACAGTCAGTCTGAACTACATCAGGATCACACACACGTACTGATGAGTGTTTGATATTCAGCATAACGCACTAAAATTAGACACGTATGTGTAGTCGCTTAGGACATACGACAGGGTCGTGTGGAAACATGGTCACATGACGACTTCCTCAGCAGATCCCTGAGACTCGAACCATTACATGTACCTTTCTGTGGGTCTGTGTCACGTATATGTGCCATCTAATGGTTATTAATCAATTATCCATTAAAAAGTGTGAAATTAACATTAATCTGCCCTCAACCTTAATGTTTAACAGCACTACACTCTTTCTGAGGCATCTTTAAAATTATATGACGTTTTCATGGACTCTTTGTCATGTGATTTTTGGATAAATTTGGATAATTAACTACTGACATTTTGTCCAGACTTGCTGAAAAAGACGCATTTCAGTAGTGTCAACAAAATATCTAGGAAAAAAAAAAAAAGCCAAAGGTCAGCTCTGTTTCACAAAACAATGATGATCTGATCTCGATATGGACATCGCAGTCTATATGAATATCATTTTTTAATGTATCTGCTCATCTCTGCATATTTACTGCTTCATATTTCTGCTCCATTGTTTTGTTGAACCTCAGCAAACCCAAATATCGCGATACATTGTGTGCAGGTATACACTCTGTAATAAAGGTAAAATCGAACATTCTAGACTCTGACACAATCAGCAAACCAACATAATAATAATAATAATAATAATAATAATAATAAACACTCGCTCGCTGGTCTGCCATTTCTATAAGTACTCAGTTCCTATTACTAGTTTAGCTAGCTATTAGCATCCTCGACGGTGCTGTTATTATCTGTTTATTTACCTTTGCTTGTGTTTTCACGTTTCACAGCGCAGTGTGTGAGAGATTAACACCTCTACCGCCATCCAAAATTCTCCGACGAGGTTTTAAAATTTAGATCGGTCCACTTAATATCCAGAGTAAACAACGGTTCATTCCGGATTGCCAAACTACTTCCGCATTGCGCAGGATGACGTGTCGATCGCAGAGACCCGGATGAGCGTTTCAATCAGGTCACACAGACAAACACCGATCGCATCGATTTGACCTTGGATCAATTTTTTTTCCACTTTTTTGCTGTTCGGTTAGATGTTTTAGAGAGTGGATAGATGGTACATTATTTAATCTTAATCTCTTTGATACCAAAGGTCGTAGCATGTGCAGATTTATAGGTGCAATAGTCATTATTTTTCATTTCTTTCTAGTAAAAAGTAATGTGGAAAAATATCTAGAAATTCTTCTTCTTCTTTTTTTTTTAAAATAAATGCATAAGTGTATTACATGGCTGAAAAGAAATTCTGTTTGGAAACCCGCCTTTTGGTCCAGAATATTTGTTTGTATTTATTTCACACCACCCCATCTCATTCTCAAATTAGCAAGCGCCCAGCGCAGCCAAATAATTCTCCTATGTAGAACAAAATCACTCTGTGCTCTGAAAAAAAAACAACAAAAACACAGTAAAATGAGAATTAGCGATGTTGGACAGGTCTGTAAACACAATCTGTATAAAGCTTTGAGCTGTTTGATTGGCTCAGGTATGTAGTTTTTTTTTTATTACAGGGGAAAAGAACAGTGAAGGCACTTGTAAACATACTCATAAATCATTGTGTGATAAATTTTGTGAGCATATAGAGTTTGTGAGCTTAGCTTATAGTGTAACTTGACTTTCAAGCACTCGAATGTCCAAATGCGCTTGAAAGTGATGTCATGACAGTACGTCCTTGTTGAACCACCTTAGGCTCTGGGCTTGGAGCTTTGTGTACATGGCAAGGTCAAGGAGTAACAAAAGTGTCTTCTTTTTATTTAGAAAACAAAATTGGATAGAATTTGATTGAAAATATTCTAACTGTTGCTGTTATTATTATTATTATTATTATTATTATTATTAGTAGTAGTAGTAGTAGTAGTAGTACTAATTTTACTTTTGTATTTCTTCTGTGTATCTCATCTAATGGAAAAGGTTGAACCCCAATTTTATTTACTGACCATTAATGATAATAATTAACAAAAAGCTTGTTATTTCTACAGGCTCTTTGGTGTCCTGTGTGACAGGGTTGTGTGGAAACATGGTCATATGATGACTTCCTCAGCTGATCTTTGACACTCACAGCATCACATGTTCCTTTTCTGTAGGTTTCAGTAATCAGTTAGAATCCGATTATGAATATGAAGTAACCATTATTCATCCCTGAGTTAATACAATCATGAGATCATGGCCTGCTGACTCACAGCCAGTACGAGCATTCTTCATCAGATTTACACACACACCACTTCTAATCCTTTTGTTAGCTATAAATATTAAATATGAATATTCTATATTTACAGTAGCACTGAAACTTTTCATTCATTTTAATTAAATATGAATATATGTAGATAGATTTGGGTGTTTGTTTGTGGCAGTAGAAAACTACAAAATGATAGGATGATGAACTAGCTAGCTAGCTAAACTAGCTAACAGTTGTGATGAACAAAACGTTAATTTGTTACAGTAATGTTTTATTTTGACACGTTTTGCTTCTGTTAAATACATCACTGCTTAAATAACGATGTAAATGTGTCGAGCTGTGACTAATGTGAGCTGGTTTATTAGCTGTACACCAGCCGGCTAACTCTTTTAGCTACTTTTAATGATTATTTCGCCATATTAGAGGTGGCACGAGGAAAAGGGGGCGTGTCCATATTTGCATATCATGCATATTCATAACTCCTGACATTTCCGTATTAAGATGTTTTTTAGGTCATTTTTTTAGGTGTTTGGATTTTTATTTTTTTTAAAAAACACATTAAAACGGTGTATTATTCTACAGAGATCTTTTTTTACTGATGTTAACTGATACGTTTAACTCCGTTGAACGACAACTAATTTCTCCATATTCCATTACACGATGGTTTTTTTTTTTTTTTTGGACTTTTTACAAGCTCTATACATGTTTCCGAAGTTCAGCCGTCTTTCCCTGTAAAATATGTCACTCGATCGACTGCAGGAATGAAGATCAGCGCCACTGACGTCAATGAAAATTACACCTTTGTTTTTTTTTCCCTCCTTCACAGTACAGTAACGCGCAACCGCGAGATGCGCTGTGATTGGTCAGAAATAGAGCAGGGAGGCGGGACTCAATGCTTATCCGAGCGTTTTGATTGGGCGGCGCGGAGTTCGACGTAAGCGGAAGAACTATGGTGTGAAAAAAAATGATCCGCTGACACAGAAAACCGAGAAACACTAAACCACACACACACACACACCCACAGAGTTTAATCATTCTCAAACTCAGTAATACAGAGGATTTTAAAGATCCAGGCGTTTCCGGATGAAACCGCGGGGGTTTAGAGGATAAAGTCACCGCTCGGGACACTAAACGGTCTGTGTTTACTTTTCTCTTCTGCACTGCTACACTCATTTACAGCTTATTATTTACTATAAACATCTTCAAATATTTTTTTAATTAACTTGCATTTGCTATATACGATGCAAAGCATCATCTACATGATCAATCCTGCATTTATTTACAAAAACATCTGACAGAGTGCCATGAAATAATATCAGATGTTTTTAATGTTGTTAACCCATTTGCTTCACGTTGTTTAATTATCGTCCTTTTGTTACTCGTCATTTAACAACAATAATAAAATGCAAGTGGAGATTATTGGAGACTTAAATATAGCTCAGAGCCGCGCACGTGCGCTGTGCAATCGCGTCAGTGCAATAACACAGATAATTATTTATCTCCAATTAATATTAAATTAGTCACTTATATGACGTAGCATTGTTGCCTAATGGTTTTCCTGTCGTTTAGCTCGTGCTTTTCTTTTCTTTCTTTCTTTCTTTTTTTTTTTTTTGCTAACGCACAAGAGCAGCAGTGACTGCAGTCCACCGTGCGTCAGCGTGACGTCATCACGCGGCGGCGTGAAATCTGCAAAAGATTCGCAACTTATCACTATTATTTCTTAAATAATATTTATTGTAGGTTTATTTGTTAGATATATTTGCCCACGTATGTGATAATGTTCTTTTAAAAGAAAAATAATAATAATTAATTAAATATTTCCCCGTGACGTCAGCACGTAGCTCCATAACGGATTTCTGCACAGCCGTTTGTAAATATATACACATATATTATACATTTACACTCCTCATACAGTATATAGACTAGTTTAGAATGAGTTAATCTTTCTGAAGGGAAGAGAAAAACAATTTTATTGATTTTTAAAAAGAAATAATAATAATGCATACATGTTCATTGTAAATGCATATTTTCCTGCAGTATGAGCTGTACATTAAAGACACACTCCATTGTTTTTCACCCCAATCTCTGATCTCTAGCTCAGTCATCATCGCTTTGTGGTGAAAACATGAGTAATAATGCGACTGTCTTACTATGACTATGTCCTAAACTGCATCAGTCAGGTGGCTGGTGTACGAGTTTGATGTACTGTTGGTGTGGTGTGATGTACTGTCAGTGTGGTGTGATGTACTGCTGGTGTGGTGTGATGTACTGCCAGTGTGATGTACTGTTGATGTACTCTTGGTGTGATGTACTGTCGGTGTGGTGTGATGTACTGTCGGTGTGGTGCGATGTACTGTTGGTGTGGTTTGATGTACTCTTGGTGTGATGTACTGTTGGTGTGGTGTGATGTACTGTCGCTGTGGTGTGATGTACTGTCGGTGTGGTGTGATGTACTGTCGCTGTGGTGTGATGTACTGTCGCTGTGGTGTGATGTACTGTCGCTGTGGTGTGATGTACTCTTGGTGTGATGTACTCTTGGTGTGATGTACTGTCGCTGTGGTGTGATGTACTCTTGGTGTGATGTACTGTCGGTGTGGTGTGATGTACTCTTGGTGTGATGTACTGTCGCTGTGGTGTGATGTACTCTTGGTGTGATGTACTGTCGCTGTGGTGTGATGTACTCTTGGTGTGATGTACTGTTGGTGTGGTGTGATGTACTGTTGGTGTGGTGTGATGTACTGTCGGTGTGGTGTGATGTACTCTTGGTGTGATGTACTGTTGGTGTGGTGTGATGTACTCTTGGTGTGATGTACTG
The DNA here is from genome assembly GCF_027358585.1 of Pangasianodon hypophthalmus. Taxonomy (NCBI): domain Eukaryota; kingdom Metazoa; phylum Chordata; class Actinopteri; order Siluriformes; family Pangasiidae; genus Pangasianodon; species Pangasianodon hypophthalmus. The sequence goes on along the minus strand of NC_069735.1, from coordinate 16,039,892 downwards.
TCGGTGTGGTTTGATGTACTGTCGCTGTGGTGTGATGTACTCTTGGTGTGATGTACTCTTGGTGTGATGTACTGTCGGTGTGATGTACTGTCGCTGTGGTGTGATGTACTGTCGCTGTGGTGTGATGTACTGTCGGTGTGGTGTGATGTACTGTCGGTGTGGTTTGATGTACTGTCGCTGTGGTGTGATGTACTGTCGGTGTGGTGTGATGTACTGTCGGTGTGGTGTGATGTACTCTTGGTGTGATGTACTGTTGGTGTGGTGTGATGTACTGTCGGTGTGGTGTGATGTACTCTTGGTGTGATGTACTGTCGGTGTGGTGTGATGTACTCTTGGTGTGATGTACTGTTGGTGTGGTGTGATGTACTGTCGGTGTGGTGTGATGTACTCTTGGTGTGATGTACTGTTGGTGTGGTGTGATGTACTGTCGGTGTGGTGTGATGTACTCTTGGTGTGATGTACTGTCGGTGTGGTGTGATGTACTGTCGGTGTGGTGTGATGTACTGTCGGTGTGGTGTGATGTACTGTCGGTGTGGTGTGATGTACTCTTGGTGTGATGTACTGTCGGTGTGGTGTGATGTACTCTTGGTGTGATGTACTCTTGGTGTGATGTACTGTCGGTGTGGTGTGATGTACTCTTGGTGTGATGTACTGTCGGTGTGGTGTGATGTACTCTTGGTGTGATGTACTGTCGGTGTGGTGTGATGTACTCTTGGTGTGATGTACTGTCGGTGTGGTGTGATGTACTCTTGGTGTGATGTACTGTCGCTGTGGTGTGATGTACTCTTGGTGTGGTTTGATTGTACTCTTGGTGTGATGTACTGTCGCTGTGGTGTGATGTACTCTTGGTGTCGTACGATGTACTGTTGGTGTGGTTTGATGTACTCTTGGTGTGATGTACTGTTGGTGTGGTGTGATTGTACTCTTGGTGTGGTGTGATTGTACTCTTGGTGTGATGTACTGTTGGTGTGGTTTGATTGTACTGTTGGTGTGGTTTGATGTACTCTTGGTGTGGTTTGGGACGCAGCCCAGGATTTACTTGGATTTAGTTCAGTTCTCAAAGTGAGAATCATTTTGCAGTGGCCGCACGGTTGTGTTCTGCCGGATATAGTCAGAGATAATGCAAGCTCCTTGTGTGTAAACAGCCTGCTGCGGTGTTTATTTTCTGTTTCACTTAAGACACACAGAGTGTTTAAGCCTCTGCAGTGTATTCAGGTCACTGAGTTCGTGATTAATCATGCTTTTAATGGCTTTCTTAACTCTGACACACTCCTGCTTATCTTTCCAACACACATAATTAACACAAAACACAATACAGTCCTGCTGAAAAAAAACAAAACAATAGAAACCATCACAGAAATTCTAATGGTTTCTACTACGAATACCATTACAAACCATCAGCTATTCATTAAAACCATTAAAACCATTACTGGTCCTTAATGGTATCCACTAGACATGTCATCAACAGAAGACAAATTACCAGTAGAGACCCACAGAGACCATTACAGTTTCCATTAAAACCAACACAATCCCATTAAAACCATTACCATTACTGGTTCTTAATGGAATCCACTAGACATAAAACCAATAGAAGACAACAAATTACCAGTAGAGACCCACAGGAACCATTACAGTTTCCATTAAAACCAGTACAATCCCCAAAATAACCATTACCATTACTTGTCCTTAATGGTATCCACTAGACATAACGTACCACTAATAGAAGGCAACAAATTACCAGTACAGACCCACAGGAACCATTACAGTTTCCATTAAAACCAATACAATCTCCATTATAACCATTAAAACCATTGCAAATTCTACGAGGGTTTCTATTGTTTATTTCAGCAGGGAGGACATGTAGTTGCCTGCATGAAACAATGCGTGCCACAAATTTGAAGGAAGTAAACAAAAAACCCGTCGGCATTGTTCTGGCTTTTAGAAACTCCAGCACTCTGGAAGGTAAAGGAACATTTCTGCTGAAGTTGTGATGTGTACACTGACTTGTATTTCAGCCTAACTGTAATTTGCTCGTTTGTTAGTGTGTTTATGGTAGCTGTAATACTCCATGATTTACGGCAGGTTTATATGACAGTGTTTGGTGCTGAGAATCTTGACCATGGTGTCCTAGCAGTGATCAGATAATCGAAAGGTGCTTATGTAGTGATTACACAACACAGTCATAACAGTGAGCTCGCAGTCACATTCCGTCTGTTTTTTTTTTTTTTTTTTTTAAGTTGTAGGTACCTGTTTTAAGATCAGCAACAAGTAATAACAGTATTCAGGGGCGGGGCTTCCAGGATTGTTTGTTGCCGATTGGTTACAAGTCTCGTGTCGTTCCAAATACAGCGTCATATCAGTAAAAATACCAAATAAAAAAAGGAACATTGTACTTTGTGTTTTGCTCAAACTGCACAAATGTGTAAGTTCTCAAAATTACAAACGAAAACTAAAATACTTCAGTGATGTTTCAACTTAAGTTCGTTGACGTAATGTTATTTCCATTTTCTCAATTTTTTGTCAAGAAATTATCAGAATTAAACCATTTTTTAAATACATTTTTATTATGGTGCTGATTTTTTCGGCTTGTCACCACAGCAGATGGTGATTTCTACCTGAAAATTTTATTCAAGCCCTGTCTTTAACGCTTTGACCCCTCAGAGCTGGGGATGGAGGAGGTCGGTGTCAGCGCTGCCGCAGTGCTGCCCGGAGCACCCCAGCCCACGTTCTGTCGGACCTCTGCGTCCGAGCGCCGCATGCGCAAGTCCGGCTCAGCGAACATCTTCCAGGGCGTGAACCTCCGGCAGCTCAGGCGCCTCTTCCACTCGGCCGGGGAACCAGACGCCGAGCAGAAAGCCAGACAGGTCTGGAGGAACCGGAGAAGGGCTGAAGGAGACGAGGAGGATGGGGACGGAGATGAGGTCGAGGAGGAAGAGGAGGAGGATGAAGGGTTGGCGCAGGCGCTGGTGGGGCTCCGGGTCAGGGCGAGGAACCGCAGCGGGATCCGAGCTGAGACAAGCAGAGGGATCCGGGCGTTCGGGCACAGCAGGTCAGAGACACGTGTTATAGAAGTGTTTTACAAACAAAGCAATAAAATCTCACTATCTGAACTGATATCTGGTTATCAGAGTGACCTTTGATGGCTGCAGGCTGTGAATGAAGGCAATTCACACATCAAACTGACACACACACACACACACACACACACACACACACACACATTCCACACGTACAGTAAGTGGACCTGTAGCCTGTTTTCAACGTTCCATAAAGGAAGTGCAAGCCGAGGCTTAATGATTTATTATTGATGACTATATAATTATTATTGTTACTATAAGATGATGTGTAGTAAAGATAAATCCCCAATGAGACACTGCTGAGTAGAGCTGGGCGATATGACGTTATATTATCATTATCATGGTCAATTATGTCACGATACACTTTTCTGAGAGATCGTATATGTCATGATATATTTTTATAAATGTTTTAATATAACAATTACAAACTCTGGAAGCAGATTTAATAAAGTTTTCTACCCTTTTACAATCTTTGAATTATTATTATTATTTTTTTTTTTTTTAAAGATTTTTACATAAAACTTCTCATTTTCAGCGCCATTTATTTTAGTTTGTTAGGAAGCCTGTATATTTTCCTACATATTGTGTATCGCAGCAATGTCCTGAAATGTCTTTTTTTCTTTTTTTTTTCTCCATATCGCCCAGCCTTACTCCTCTGTGGTTAAAATGCTGCTTAATAAGAGCGACAGATGATAAGAAAATAAGTATTTTTGAGCGAAAACAGAAAACATTTGTGTTTTAGCACTTTTGGTGCTTGGACCCCTAACATACTGAAAACAAACCTGACTTTCGCTACCTTGTTAGTTCTTATCTATGATTTTTCCTTTATAAACATATTTATATCTGTTCTGTTGAAATCTGTGACGAATACTAAACACCTGACTTGTGTTGATTTCCTGTTCTCGTTCCAGAGTGAACGAGCGGACGCCATCCGAGGTCACGGCTGATGATGATGATGTCACGGCTCGGGGAGCCTGCGTGGGGCAGGGGGCCAAGTCATGTGACCCAGGGGACGAGGAAGACGTGCGGGCGACGTGGAGCCGGGACGAGAAAGATCCGGAACGCTACCTGCACCGAATACGACACTGACATCGCAGCTCGCTATGCGAAAACTACATAAACACCACGATGTAGCTGCAACACTAAACGCGATTCGCCGTAAGGGAGCTGAAACGTGAACACTATGATGGAGAGACACTACAGAGCTGCTCATGTGTGTTTACTGCAAAAAAAAAAATGATTTAACAAATATGACCTGACAAAAACATTACTACACTAGTTTACTACAAAAACATTACTGCGTTAACATGTAACACTATCCGGCATGTGCTGTTAATCGGTTATACGATATATCGTGACATTTAACACATATTACTGATATCGTGCACACTTTGATAATGACATCACAACTTGTGTTTTATTTAGGGGAGGTCTTGTGCTGCGGAGCAAACTATTTTTGGACAAATTTTGGACATATTTAAGGCAGTACACTACAGGACGATGATGCATAGTGAAGATGAAATTAGACAAATTTCATCTATGGTTAAAGATGCTGCTAAAATAATAAGGAGAAATAAAATTGTGGCAAAAACAATTTGGTTGTAGCACTTTTGGTGCTTGGACCCCTAACATCCTGAAACTTATTTTCAGTCAGTTAATATTTTTTCTGTTTCTTCTATCAAAATGTAGCGTGTTTTACAATCCAAATTCGGAATCTGAATTTAGACGCATTTCTGGTTCCTTTTTTGACTCATGAGGTTTCTCGAATTAGGAAAGAAAAATGTGTTTTGGTTCCATATCATATGATTATTATTATTATTATTATCATTATAATAATTATTAAAATAATGTATTTGCTTCACGCAATCTGGTGATGTCACTGCACCCATTTAACCAAAATTACAGGTTTAGAACAGTATATAGTTTTTATGCACCGTACCAATGTCATTACAGGTCTAACAAACTTCTTCCTGAGGCTCTTTTACGTATTAAAGTCTTCGTGCGTTATCAGCATTGCGATAACGAATAACAAACGATACATCGTGCTGCTCTGATTCTCAGCACATGCCTCACTGTGTAATACTCTTAATACTCAGTTTAAATAAACACAAACCGCAGGCTGGAGGTTGATATTTTCAAGGATTTTGGTGGACATCTTGCCAACCTCAGAAACAGCCTGATTTTTTTTCTTCTTCCTCTGGACCAGCCATAACAAGCGTCTTTACTCTAAAATGGACGACTTCCCCGGTCTCCGTGTGGACGTGTAGTTTGAGCTGGACCGCCTGGTAGTACTTGAGTTTGACGTCGTCGTCTTCTTCTGTAGCATGTTAGCAATATACACTCCAACGTTGGGAAAGTTCTGATGATGAATATGCATCGAAGAGCAATCGCTCATTCTTCCACATTACAGTTTTTAATCATGTGTACTGAGATAGTGAGTAAATCAACAGACTCCATCATGATGATGATGATGATGATGATGATGTAATGTGACATTATAATAGTGTAGAAATAATATCTAGCTTCACTGTAGTTTTTTTTTTTTTCCTCCGTTGTGGAATGAAATAAATATAAGTGAAAGCAGTTCTAACAGGAAACGTAGCTGGCTGTATTTTCCGGACATTTTAGAAAAAAAAGGTTCTTCAGGAGGTCTCTGGGGGGTTAATAGTTGCGTCGGTTGTTGCAGGATTCCCAAGACACAGTACTCTTTAAAAGTGCTAAATGGAGCTTTTTTTTTTTTTTCCCACTAAAAGGAATCATGTTATACATATTGTACGAACACATAATTTACAGTATTTTACAGTAGCCAGAGTACTCCAGGGATTACGGTAGTTTGCTTATTACTTATTGACAAACAATAGCTAATAACAGGGTTTTTAGCATTTCAGTTCAATCAATGTATTTTAGACTTCATCATTTTGACACCAGGGCATTATGGGTAATTAGCATTATAGGTATTCTTCAAGGCTACATATTTAGTCCACAAATTTTATTTATTTTTAAGACCATTATATTTTTTTAAAAGGAGGTCACAGGGATTAAGATCGGGACTGTAGCAAATTGAATTATGGCAACACTAACAGGACAAAAACGAAACGACACTACACCCGGGGGGACAGAAGGACGGACGGACGTAAAGCAATATATATGTTAAATTTAGCGTGTGATTTTATATGCTGGAGTCCGGAAAATATGGCGTACCTCTGATATTAGTGTAGTATTGTTAGAAAAGTAAGACGTGTTTTATATGGATCTATTTGAAAACCAGGATTTCTAATCATTAATGTAGCTGCAATCTTAAATTTCTAAACATAACACTCTATATTATAATGCCTTAGCACAAGAGTTCATTGTTTTGACTGTTTTTTTTGGTTTGTTTTTTTTTTAAAAGATGTATTTCTATCTTCACTACATTCAGTGTATTGTTTGTTGTATTTTTGTGTCAAGCTGTGAATTTGTGATTGTGCTATTAAAAAAAAAAAAAGAAAGGAAGCTTCTGGAAACATTTCCTGGTCCTGTTATAGCTTATATTTTCTTGCTAAATTACATTACATACAAATTTATACAGTGCATCGCCATGACATTATAAGGTCAGTTTCTTCGACTCAGTGAAGTAAATACATTGCTAATTAAAAAATATCTGCTTTTCAAAAAAAAAAAAAAAAAAAAGGGGGCGCAGTCCAGTGTTTCTGCACATGCTCAGTCGGGACTCGGACAGCCGCACGCACGTGATGTAGAAAAAATATATCATGTAAAATAAAACATTGGCGAGGCAGACGAATGCATTATTCCAACAGAAGTTTGCAAAGATGTTAAAACAAAAAATAAAAAGAGTGAGAGAGAGCATGAGAAGCTCTACAGGGATAAATTTGTGGCGGTTCGTTGTTGTCAGTTGCACACGTTTAGGTTACGTCGTTATGGACATGCAGTTCGTCCTCCACACAGCCAGAGGGCGACGGTGCAGGCGAGCGCGAGAGCTGCAGGGTTATGCGCACGTCCATCGCCGGTGTGACTACAGTAAATCGGCGTGTGTGTGTGTGCGTGTGTGTGCGTAAATGTGCAAACAGTGTGGCAGGTCGGTGTACCTTTACTGAGGTAACGTTCCTCTTTAAAGAGCAGGAATCACGGATTTGATTCCGGGGGGAAAAAAAGGCTAAAAGGAAGCGGTCTTCTGCTTCTTTCATCCAAGCATTGTCTCTGTTCAGTTCCTTCCCAAATGCAGTTCACGAGGAAGAGCAGCACGTCTCGGGTTAGCCACGCCCACACCCACGCCGGCACGCATCACCACCACGTGAAAAACGGCCGTCTGCTCTGGAAACTCTGCGTGTAGGACTCGCTGTTGGCGCGCTGCGGCGCCCGAGCCGTCTCCACGATCACGGGGGGCGTCTGAACCAGCTGCAGGGGGGATTTACCGTCCTTCAGGGCCTGAATCAGGTTCAGGATCTGAGAGAGAACCAAACATGCTATAGCACAACCTTTCACGTCTACATAAAACCACATGAGAATGTACTAATATATTTTTGGAACTCGAGATTGTACTAAACTCCTATATTTGGGGCTGTAGGTGACACTGGAATATAAATCACACTCTTCTAAAGTTAGTCTGAAGACTTCATTGTGTGAATTATATTAAAAGTACAGTCACTGATTTTTCATCGAAGTCATCTGAAGCGGTTTAAATAAATCCAAACTAAGACAGCACCTCCCTCTACTGTTCCCTGCAAAGCCACGCCCCCAAAACTAAACACACGCCCGAGTATAAATGTAGTGCAGGAGGCGGAGCTTTACCAATTAACAAGAATTGACAGGAATACATGATTGACACATAAGCAGTGACTGAGATCCTTGTTCTGATTGGTTGAATGTTGGTGGCTCATCATGTCTTTTTTTTTTTTTTTTTTTAATCAGAGATTCTATTCTGAGATTTTTATTAAAGCCACATAATGTACAGTTTATTTAGTTATAGGATAAAAACAGAGCAGCCTAGTGATGTAGTTTGATTTTATACAGACATAACATCTGTAATATTAACTAGAGAGAGAGAGAGAGAGAGAGAGAGCGAAACAAGTGGACAAAGTGAGTGAGACAAATGGATAAAGAGAGAGGGATAGAGACACAGAGAGAGAGAGAGGGATAGAGACACAGAGAGAGAGAGAGAGGGATCGAGACAGATGGATAAAGAGAGAGGGATCGAGACACAGACTGAGAGAGAGAGGGATCGAGACAGATGGATAAAGAGAGAGGGATCGAGACACAGACAGATAGAGAGAGAGACAGATGGATAAAGAGAAATGGATAGAGACAGAGAGTGAGTGAGAGAGAGAAACAAGGAGACAGAGAGAGAGAGAGAGAGAGAGAGCAAGACAGATTGATAAAGAGAAATGGATAGAGAGAGAGAGAGAGAGAGAGAGACTGACCTGTCCTCTCATTACTGAGATCTGTTTGTAGAATTGGCCTCTGTCAAAACCAGGATCTTTCTGCAACACACACACACACACACACACACGTTAATACGGGTAAAAGCAATAGCATGCTTGCCATCACTCTACCTAGCGAACAATGACACTTTAGTTTGCAAATGTTATTTGTGTTTGTATGTATATGTTTGATTATTTAATGAAGCAGATTAGCGGTATGTAGCGTTAAGACTGATTTATCCTCGCTGTTAACTATGCGTATGCAAGATGGCCGCCACATGAATGCTGCTGTCACTTATGCACCATGTGACTCTGTGTAACCAAACCAGCGCATATTTCTGCACTATTCTAGACCGTTATTAAACACTGACCGGTTTTTCCTATTACAGTTAGTGTTTCTTAAAGGTCTGTTTTGAGTACCAGTCTTCTGGATTTTCTAGATTAGTAAATATTTTTGTGAGAGAGTTGATTTGAGACGCAGATCATGACAACAGTCACGACAACAGGAAGGAAACTGGAAGGACGGAGATGTTTTGGTTCTGATGAGCCCTTTTGTGGATGCCACACTTATTCCTTCAGCTGCGTGCGCATGTACGTGTGGTGAAAGTGAAGTATATTTGCGTCATTACAGGCTAATCAGGTGTGTAGAAACTAACGACGTCACGCAACCAGATGATCCAGTCCAGAGCTTTTGATTTGTTGCCTCACTGTGTGATAACTGATTTGCATGAAATTAGAAAAGTCTAGCCAGTTTTGCACTCGGTAGCTCAGTGAGCCTCTTACTGATGAAATCTGCCTGAAAGACAATTGATCCTGAGGGTTTGTGTGTGTCGTGTCACCTTGAAGAGCTCGTACAGGTCCTCCTCCAGGTCCTTGATGAAGTTGGGGTCGGACAGTTTGGGCAGGACGAGCTCTCTGATCTCCTGAGAGAACGGCACCTTCGCCTGAGCCAGCCACGCCCAGTAGAACGGGTCTACACCGAACACACAACACAGACAAATCACTCAGTGATGCGCTGTAGCACTGAAGTGTGAGTGTTTCTGCTGTAACTGTAAATTTAATTTAAACAAAAATTCCAAAAGTGAAACTGTTTGTCAAAAAATTAATTATCAAAAAGCTTTAAAAACTGGGTCCAATTATTGCGATAAGGATTTCAATCAGAACTCTTAGACTGCAGAAATATTATGTGTGTCCTGTAAAATAATGTGCAGGGATGTGTGGGATTAGTCAAAGTGGATGTATGTGATTAGTCAGTGTGTGATTACTCAGCGCGGAACAGTATGTGATTGGACAGTATGGATGTGTGGGTTTAGTTAGTGTGGATGTGTGTTAGGTCTGTGGGGTGTGTGATTTGTCAGCATGGATGTGTGTGATTAGTCACACACATCCATGCTGACAAATCATGTGATTTGATCATGAGCTCTGTGATTAGTCAGTGAGTAATTAGTCAGTGTGGATATGTGTTTGATCAGTGAGGTGTGTGATTAGTCAGTGTGGATGTGTGTGATTGGTCAGTGTGGATGTGTGTGATTGGTCAGTGTGGATGTGTGTGATTAGTCAGTGGTGTGTGATGCATGTGGTGAATGCTGATTTGGTTTACAGGCTCTCCAGGAATCTGGGTGTTTAAGCGGAAACGCCAGGCCGTTATCAATGGCTGCTATTTTAATGATGGGGTCCTTCACCACCACCCAGTCATTGTCCTATAGGACACACACACACACACACACACACACACACACATACTTCATTTAAAACTTACATCAATAGCATAAACAGGTAATTTAAAATGTCCGCATTAAACAGGAAAGAAAAATCTTCACCCTGTTCCCTGAGGTGTCCATGGGGCAGTCGTACTTTATGAGCCAGTTGTCGTTGCCGCGATCTGCAGGATTACAGACAACACATCCGTTACAGCACACAGGGTTTAGTACAACAATCACGTGCTCTTACTCGGCAACGATCTGTAATCAAGTCTGTGAAAATGAACACACACAAATCTGATAATGTGTCTCATCATTAATAATATCATTAAGAACAGTAATAATACACTACTAAGAAGAAATCAATTCAATTCAATTTGAATATTATCACTGTTTCACTTTTTCTGTAAAAAAAAAAAAAGAAAATTGCTTGTAATGCTGATTAACTGGAATAAATCTGGTGTAAATGCTATAAATCCCGACGTGATACTGAATGCTTGTCTTTAAATGCATGGGCTTCATGGGCTGTGTTTGATATAAAGAATGTGCATGAGCAGGTGTGCCATGTAAATGATATGCAAATGAGGCTGCATTGCGGTTAATGATATGCAAATGATATTCAAATACATGACTGGTGGGCAGAATCTGGTTTCTACATGAAAAAAAAAAAGAGGACTTGTTAATAAATCCAGACTCATTTCATTATCTGATGGTTTCACGAAACAGAAGTGGAACAGCTTGGACAAATCAAGTTTGATGAATAAAGGCCAAATAAATATTTATCCATTATTCGTTTTCCGTTTTGTGTCTGTTATCCCTTCATTTCTGTAAAAACTACATTTTTCTCGGTAGGACTCAGCCAGCTGCTGTAGCTACACGCGGTTTATTGTACAGCTGCTGTAGTCACCTGTGTTCCTGATGATGTAATCCAGCACCACGAGCCTCTCGAACTGGAGCTGGAGCTGCCGGTTGTTGTTTTCGGGTAACGGCTCGGTCTCAAACCGCCGCAGCCAGAAATCGGCGTCTTTATAACCGTCTACGAAGAGCTGGAAGGAGCCAACCTGGAGCAGCAAAAACCGCCAAAGTGATCATTTAAAGTGATCATTCGAAAAGATTTTTCTCCAGGCCAACAGGAGGCGCTGTGTGCCAGGGACAAAATACACTGACAGATTCATGCAACTACAGATCAAGCGAGACATGGATCTCTGCAGCCTGGAGACAGAACAGGAAGTAGAGCTCCAAGTATGGGGAGCTAGCTCCAAACAGGCTAGCATGTTAACATGTGATAGCATGTCACAGTAGTGGAGGAGTCTATGGACTAGCTTCCCTAACCCTAACCCTAACCCATCTGTAGCTCAGTCACCGATACATACTTGGATCAAACACCCCATTATGGAATGTATCTCAAATAAGAATCACAGTCATGAATAATAAGTAGATTTTACAAAAAAAGGTGCTAAAAATAAAACTGTGCTGGAGACGCACCGATTCAAAACTTATCATATCAGACTCGTGTTATTAGAGTTAAAGCTTGTACTCAACACATTTCTCTAAAGCCTGTTAAACTATAGTTACATATATATACACTTTATTTCATTAAACATTTCTTTAATTCTTTAAATGTTACATTTGTAAACCATCGTAAAGTCACTTTCACTCCTCTGTTTGACTACAAAGTTTGAAAGTAACAGCTACCGAGACATCTTGGCTTAAAGTTGGCTGATGTTCCCGTAAGAACACTAGAGATCAGTTTATACGTCATCTTTCACTCCAAAACCTTCTGATCTTTGCGTTTCTTGACGTGCAGTATATAGACTCCACTCTGACTCCACTCTGACTCCACTCTGACTCCACTCTGACTCCACTCTGACTCCACTCTGACTCAGTGTTACCTTTGGGATACACTTTAGCGCTTTATAACCACCAGGTGGCTCTGTGTGTGTGTGTGTGTATAAGACTCACCTTAGGCGGCAGGCCGATCCTGTGGAAGCGCTGCCCCACTTTTGGCACTTTCTCCAGAGCGAGTCGCTTCCCCCGAGACTTCACCCTGTCTATGGCACTGTAGTTAAAAGTCTCACTCGCCAAGTACACCACCTGACACACACACACACATACACACAGAGCCATCTCAGTGTCAATGTGTGTGTACAAGTACACCACCTGAGACACACACACATACACACAGCCAGCCACATCTTAGTGTGAATGTGTGTGTGTTTGTATGCGCACAAGTACACCACCTGAGACACACACACACACACACAGCCATCTTAGTGTGTGTGTGTGTGTGTGTGTGTGTGTGTGTGTGTGTGTGTGTGTGTGAGAGAGAGAGAGAGTGTTTACGCTGATGCTATCAACAGGAAGTGAAAAAGCTGACTGAAAAGAGAAACCATTTAACCACAGCTCTGCCCCCACCCCAGATGGACCTAGTTCCATTTACCTTGCTCTGGTATTATGTGCGCACACACACACACCCACCCACACACACACACACACACACACACACACACACACACACACCTGTGCTCTCTAATTGCGTGTGTATTAGTGATGTCCGTCTCTTAAATGAATTGTGTGTTTACTTACAGACCTGCACTGGATATTTGATTAAATATATATTCGTGTGTGTGTGTGTGTGTGTGTGTGTCTGACCCTGGTCCTTGGCACGATGTTGAGCTCCAGTTTCTGGTCCACTAGGCTAGCTCCAGCCTCAGACAGGTAGCCCTGGTTGAGGACGAGGCAGTCTCGACCGAAGCAGCAGGGACAGCACAGCTTCTGCAGCCACTTGGTCCACTTGGGGTTCAGCTGACCGTACGGTTCCTCGTTCTTTGGCTTGAACACGCCGATGATCTTCTGCACCACACACATGGAGACAAACACGCTTCAAAATACGGATTATCGATAATGTACGGATTATTACATCATCACTGCACATGTACATCCTCAAAATAGTCCTCTATACCAATATTACAACATACAATATGACATTATATTACACTTCCTTCTCATTTATTTTAATTCTGCATTCAGCTAGAGGTCGTAACTCGCAATCCCTGACCTCTGATTAAAGAAAACGTCCCCTCAACTCGGAATTCCTACTTGGGAACACGGGATGGTCTCCTCAACCCTGAGTTCAGCAAGTGACATCAAATCAACATGGCCGCTCACAGCATCAGCAGTAAACACAGCAGCACTTCTTAGGTCATGTAGTTATAATCCTTTATACTAATTTCAGTAGTCCATGTTTTAAAATCTTTTATTTATTATTATTATTATTATTATTTTACCATTGTTTGTAAACAACAAACTACTGAAGTTTTGATATATACCAATTATAATTAGTGTTAAATACATGTAATTACTATTTACATTGAACAGTAAAAGACTGCACATGCAATTACTGGTTCATGTTTTCTACAACAATCAGTATATATATGTCAAGTCTTATGTACACTGTATGGCCAAAAGTATGTGCACCCCCGAACATCACACCCATATGTGGTTCTTCCTCAAACTGTTTCCACAAAGTTGGAAGCACACAACCGTGTCGAATGTCTCCGTTTGCTGTAGAATTACAATTTCGCTTCACTGGAACTAAGAGGCCCAAACCTGTTCCAGCATGACAATGCCCCTGTGCACAAAGCGAGCTCCATGAAGACATGGTGTGTGAAGGTTGGAGTGGAAGAACTCGAGTGTCCTGCACAGAGCCCTGACCTCAACCCCACTGAACACCTTTGGGATGAACTGGAACACCGACTGAACCCCAGACCTCCTCGACATACCAACATCAGCGCCTGATCTCACTAATGCTCTTGTAGCTGAATGAACACAAATCCCCACAGCCACGCTCCAACATCTAGTGGAAAGACTTCGCAGAAGAGTGGAGCTTATTATTACAGCAAAGGGGAATAAATCTGGAATGAGATGTTCAGCAAGCACATATGGGTGTGATGGTACACAAGGGGTGCACATACTTTTGGCCGTACAGCATTATTACTTATTCTAACTTACAGTGTTTATCATGCTATTACACTAAAAAGGACTATTCAACCAGGTTTAATCGGCACAACTCATGATGTCCACCAAGGTATTAAGTTATATCAAGTATTTCATAAAATGAGGTCTTAAGTAAAGTAAGTTCTATGATAAAGTCTACAAAAATTCTACAATAAAGTATTTTGCAGTGGCTTTTTCACTTTCACTTCTCTTTTGTGAAGCAGCACTTCAGTTTGGTCTTTTACTTTCTAAAGAGCGGTGCGGTGTGACCATCAAGAAAGGCATGTCACGCACACGTCGTGTCCTTTTCATGAACTAAATCGAAGATTAAAATAATTCTGTCCTTAAAAAACAGATGAACCCGCTGCAGTACACGTGGTGTTTGTTGTCTGATAACACGAGAACTGATAAAACACTCTTTTACAGACTGGTGACTGTAACCATGTCATGTCCTCAATTCTGATTGGTCAAAAATTTGGTGCACATACTCACACAATCAGGAAAGGTTTAAAAACAAGCCGAGCTCATTATCTGTTACACTCTAGACCCACGAGACACTTTACCAAATGTAAACCCTATGTCCAATCACATCCTGGCATTGCAGTGTCAGTCAAACCAGTGGGCGGGGTTTAGGGCTCAGATGTACACAACTGGAACCAACACTAAACACTCTACAAAGGACCTGATCATGTGATATCGAGATTTCTGATACATCGACCATATTAACTAGTAGCTGATTGGATAATAATAATAATAGTAATAATTAGTAATAATAATAATAGGTTTTCTACAAAGTGTTTCATCTGTCGTCTGTGATACATATCGCATTATTGCGAAAATATGAAAAACCCAAAGTGAATATTGCAACAGGTTACAGAAACACTAAAAAGGCCACGTCTCTGCAGCCTGAGTGAAAACTCTGGCTCTGGGTCTTTCCATGATTTAGTGCAGCTAATTGCAACACCGTGGTTTGGGATTAGTCACAGACCACATGACACTCTGATTTCTCAAAGAGACCAAATCTTTTTTTTTTTTTTTTGGGGGGGTGGAGATGGAGAAAGAGAGAGAGACAAATGGAGAAAGAGGGAAAAAGAGAGAAAGAGAGGGAAAAAGAGAGAGAGACAGAGAGAGACAGATGGAGAAAGAGAGTGACAGAGAGACACAGATGGAGAAAGAGAGAGAGAGAGATGGAAAAAGAGAGACAGAGACAGATGGAGAAAGAGAGAGACAGATGGAGAAAGAGAGTGACAAAGAAAGACAGACAGAGAGAGAAATGGAGAAAGAAAGAGAGGTGGAGAAAGGGAGAGAGAGAGAGAGAGAGACAGAGAGATGGAGAAAGAGAGACAGAGACAGATGGAAAAAGAGAGGGAGACAGAGAGATGGAGAAAGAGAAAAAGAGAGAGATAGACAGAGATAGAGAGAGACAGAGAGAGAGAGACAGAGAGATGGAGAAAGAGATGGAAAAAGAAAGACAGAGACAGATGGAGAAAGAGAGAGAGACAGAGAAAGAGATGGAAAAAGAGAGACAGAGACAGATGGAGAAAGAGAGAGAGACAGAGAGATGGAGAAAGAGAAAGAGATGGAAAAAGAGAGACAGAGACAGATGGAGAAAGAAAGAGAGACAGAGAAAGAGACAGAGGGATAGAGAGAGAGAGAGAGAGAGAGAGAGATGGAGAAACAGAGAGAGAGACAGACAGAGAGAGAGAGAGATGGAGAAACAGAGAGAGAGACAGACAGAGAGAGAGAGAGATGGAGAAAGAGAGAAACAGACAGTGTGCTATCAAAACTGAGCTATAAAGAGCTGAGAGGTTTTGATTACAGTAAAACATTATCTTGCTTATTGCAGGATTCACACAACACCGATCAGCTGCAAGTTTCATAAAACACATTTCGACCAATCACAGACAGCCTGTCAATACAACAACCAATAGTATCGCTGGCAAATTAAAACCGCATAGCAACAGGGAGCTGATTGGACGTCAGACTTTATTACACAGTTATGCAGCCTGTCAGATTCTTCTTCCAACTCCTTGGTTGTTTGTTGTTGCAGTTTTTTGGTAGAAAATATATTTTTATAAGCATGTTTACGGTTCTTCTGGTTGAATTGTGTCCGTTTTGAGCAGGGAAGGTTTTCTGCAGCCTTTTTTTTTGAGGTCAGATCAGATTTCAGGTGTCTTTTTTGTTATGCTGTCAGATATTTGCCACATAACAGAGAATAAAACGTACACAATTTACGTTACAGCATGTTCAGCGTCTTCGGCTAGATTTAAGGCTGTTAAACAAATTTCCATATTTACAGTTGAGGTCAAAAGTTTACATCCCCCTTTCAGAATCTGCAAAATGTTTATTATTTTACCAAAATAAGAGGATCATACAAAATGCAGTGTGAAAAGATGGATCTCAAAATCATACAGTCATCATTGGAAAGGGTTCAAATACACAAAAATGCTGGAAAACCAAAGAATTTGTGGGAGCTGAAGGATTTTTCTGAAGAACAGCAGGCAGTTTAACTGTTCAGGACAAACAAGAGACTCATGAACAACTATCAGTAAACAAAAAAACACAGCTGTGGATCATTCAGGTAACAACACAGTATTAAGAATCAAGGGGATGTAAACTTTTGAACGGGGACATTTTTATAAATTCAGCTATTATTTTCTCTTATGGACTTTATGTAAACATCTTTTATGTGAAATCTCTTATTCAGGTCAGCACTAAATAAACAATAACACGCATTTTGTATGATCCTCTTATTTTGGTAAAATAATAAACATTTCGCAGATTCTGAAAGGGGGATGTAAACTTTTGACCTCAACTGTATCTGCATTTTCACAATATCTCCGTTTTCCAAAACTAATTTAACTTTTAAGATCTCATGTACTACATTATGTCCATCACTGTTACTATGACAACCAGCGCGGCCGCGCGAGCACATGTGACTACAGTCCGAACAAATCCGATTTGGTCACTTGCAGAGTGGGCACGGAGACTAAAAATCAGATTTAGGGAATAAATGAGATTAGCAGTGCCGAGTGAACCCTCAGGAGCGTATGGTGATTTCACACACACACACACACACACACACACACACAGACACACACACACACAGACACACACACACACAGACACACACACACACACACACAGACACACAGACACACACGGTGAGGCTGTAAGGCTGGTCAATATGAAAATACATAATCGATACGGTGATAAATGACCTCATGATGCACTCGTCTGTCACACTCAGAACTAACACACAGTGACTCCACTATTTAACACTCACATTAACACACAGCTATTATTTGAACTGTTTGTTCTGTAAGAAATCATTTAGATTGGGCAATTTTTTATAGCAAGCATTATGATGTGATCATTTTTTTTAGCATTTTGACCCCTAACAGACATCACATGACCCTTGAACACAAAACACGTGCACACACACACACACACACACACACAAACACATAAACACAAAGGTCATGATAAGGGAACACACAGAAGGGATTGTCCTACTCCGCCTTACACTCTGAGACACACACACACACACACACACACACACACTTCTTGTTAAGCTAATTCAACATTCCATCCTGGTCTGACACAGACCCTCACACAAGAGCCTTTTAGATCGGAGATGTAATTCAGTTAGCCGAAGCATCGCGACTCAAATTAGGCTCGAATCAGGAGAACTCATGCAGAGTCGCCTTACATTAAAGCGCGCTTGCTGATCTGTTCTAGAGCTGAACAACGGAACTCATGCACTCTAGAACTGAGCAAAAGAAATTCCAAAGAGTTCCAGAACTGAAAGGAATTGTGGAGATTCCAAGAATCTCTATCGCTTTAGATCTAAAAGTGATCAAAACAATTCCAGAAAGCTCCAGGACCTCGACTGCACCATCACTACAACAGAGCAACAAAATTCTAGCGAGTTCCAGAACTCCAAAAACACAAATTCTAGAACTGGAAAAAGAATTCAGAAGAGTCGCAGAACCACTGCCACATGAATTCTAGAAGTGAACGAAAGAAAATCCAGACAGTTCCAGAACCTCCATCACACCAGCATTACAACAGAATAAAAGAATTCTAGTGAGTTCTAGAAATTCATAAGCTTTAGAACTTTAAAATTCAGGAGCTCCGGGACCTCCAAAACACGAGTTCCGGAATTGAACAAAATAATTCCTGGGATTTCCAGAATGTCTACCTCATGAATCCTAGAACTCACCAAAAGAATATTCAGACAGTTCTAGAACCTCCACCATGTGAGCTTCAGTACTAAACCAAATAATTGCAGAGTTCCAGAACCTTCACCACATGAGTTCCAGAACTAAATTCAGAAAGAGTTCCAGAATCTCCGCAGCACGAATTCAACAACTGAGTAAAAGAATTCCAGAGAGGTCTGGAACAGCCACCGTGTGAGTTCTAGAACTATATAAAAGAATTCTGGAGAGTTCTGGAACCTCCAAAGCCCGAGCTATGGAACTGGGTTTCTGAACACGAGCTTCTGGACAGTTCCAGAAAATCCGTTATATGAATCCTAGAACTGAAATCTGGAGTGAAGGAGAGAAGTGAGAAAGTCAGACAGGAAACAGCTCCAGTCAATAAAAGCTAATGCATTAACTCTCTCTTCCTTTATTCGTTTGCTCAGTTAAGTTCAATCAGGGGTCAAAGGTTACGGAAAGCCGCATCGTATCTCTCAGGTTGAAGCAGCTCAGCGCAGAACACGCGGCGAAGTCGACCTGCTTCACGTGACGCCGAGTTACATTCCGCTGTAACACTCCGACGTCTTATAACCGTCTGCGCTTGGGGTTACAGCTCGGCTCTCTGAAGACAGAAGGAGAACTGGGCTACATCAGACTTCCTCTCCGAGTGAAACGTGTGGTGACGACGAGAACGAAGAAAAAAAGCTATATCACTTCCAGGCTCCATAAACTTGCATTTTTATCCTAATTTTGTGTAAAACATGAACGAATGAAAAACTGTTAAGTGTCACACACACACACAAACCTAAAAACCTCATCACAATGGCTGAGCTGATACTGAACATGTTATTGCATCATAAAATATAAGAACCAATCAGATTCCAGTATGCAAATGAAGCAACAGTTTTCCCATTACATGCCATACATTCATACAATAAAAACCCAACACACAGATTAACTTAACATCTTCCCTTTTGTTAACCAGCTTGAATAAAAGTACGATATGGAACAGCGCAGTAGTCCACGGTTCGGAGGAAATTCTTTAACGCTAAAGCAAACCTGTGATTATAAGCCCCGCCCACAAAAACAAGCCCAGAATCAGCTCTGGAGAACTCAGACCATGAGCAACTGGACCTTCTAGATCTTAAAGATCTTTATATTTGTATTAATTTTAGCTGTGCAGTAAGATCACTGCAGCCTGCATGCTTATTAGCCAAGGCTTTGTACCAAATGTAAACAAAAATCCCACAATGCACTGCACAAGGTTGGAAAAAAAAACCAAAAAAACAAAACCACGTACAGATTACCCAGAATGCACTTTCAGGTTAGTAATGACACAGCAGGATAAATCTCAAGGAGAATTTAAAAAAAATAATAATAATAACAAAGTAGTAATAATTTCCAAACAGGTTTTAAAATTCAATACGTGGTAAAGTTGGCACATCCGGGGCCCCGTGTGACGTCACCGGCACGGTGATGCAGCAACCCCGTTAAGCCTAAAGGTCGGATAAAGAAAGCTCACCCGGAAGTGATTAATTGAAGAGTTTAAGATGAAATGATTGCGTGTGTGGGTTTTTTTTTTCGCCTTCTCACTCCTCACCCCTTGCGAGTCTTTGACGAAGTAGCTCCCGCTGGATCCCTGGTAGATCCTCTCGGGGTAGATCCCCTCCTCGATGGCTCTCTCCGCCTTGCGGATGATCTCCCTGAACTCCGGATCCTCCGGGAACTCGTTCCTGTGCGGGTCCCGCGGAGATCCGCCCCGGTCCCGGTCTCGCTCCAGCAGCGGCTGCCTCTCCCGGCTGCGCCCGGGACTCCCTGCCGGGACGCGGATCACCGTGCCCGGCGCGCCGCCAAATCCGCCCCGGGGACTCGCCGGCTCGGCGGGGAAAGCTCCGAAGTCGGCGGAGTCGCGCAGAGGAGACACGAGCGGACTCGTTTCATCCATGGCGGAGGAGAAGGGGAAAGAGAAGAGACGGAGAAAAGGACAAAACTGTTTTAATCAAAGCGATGCGGCTCCGTGAAGAAGAAGAAGAAGAAGAAGAAGAAGAAGCGGCTCCTCAAACTAAACAAGTCTCCTGACCAGCAGCTTCCGGGTGGAGGCGGGGCCTGGCGAGCGAGCGACACGCGCCTTAGCCAATCAGCGCGCGGATACCAAAAGGATGTTTCCGGAAGTGCGTCTCCATTGGTTACAAAGGCGCCGCCCACCCTCAGGCACGTGACAAAACACAACACCGCAATAGCCTTCATGAATAAACATTTTGTTTTCGGGTTTCTTGTTACATATTTCAGTTACATTTGAATAAAAAATAAAATTGAATAAAAATGCATTTTATATTTATTAGATCATTAATAATATATGTTTTATTCATATATTTAAATGTCTCCCAATAAAAATGATTTTCAAGGCAAATTCCTTTCCATTTTCTGAGTTTGTTTATAAGCCACACATTTAGACATTTCCATTTTAGAGTTAATATCTTTTCTATTTTGACACTTTTTACATAAAATAGCTGCTTTGTGGCAAAGATTTCTCTTTCTCTCTCTCTCTCACTCACACCCGGAGAGAGGAAAGATAATATTTATAACACAGAGAGAATTTAAAGATAATTTCCACAGAAATTTTAATCAACTAATTTATAAAAAAAAAAAAAAAAACACACATCTTTTTGCATCTGAAGGCTACATGGTTTGAATAAATGCATAAATATTACATGATATCATTCTACTCTTAGTTATGCTGTGCCTCATAAAGGTGTATCAAAAAAAAAAAAAGAGAAATAAAGTCCTAAAATTCATTACAGTTATAACATCAACAGTAAAAAATTATTTTGTTAGCATGTTTTTTAAATTTATTTATTTTATTTATTTATTTTAAAAAATCCTTTTCATTTTTGACCAAATAAAAACCAAATAAGGTGGCAGAATATATCTATTAATATGATATAACTCAAAATATAAATTTAGTAATTAAAAATTAGTCTTATAATAAATATTAAATATTTTCTTTCATGCTGGGGTTTTTGTTAATTATTTTATTTACACAATCCTGGTAACACAAATGATGTTGCTCAATCTTCATCCACATCACGTTAAGGCCAACTGTTAGTTTCTAATACCGAGATCATGACATGGAGCAGTGACATCATCACAGAGTAGTTATTTTGCCTATATACAGTTTTATGCAAAAGTTTGTGCACCCCTGTTCAAATGACAATTTTGTTGATCTTCTAAATGAAAGAGAAACCTGACAGGACCTCTGCAGGGAACTAAGAGTTAATTATAAGATATTTCTGCATATTTTAATGCACCGCAGAATTTATTATGATCTGGAATTATATAGACCTGAACTGGATTAAAGCCAATTAAGATCCTCAAAAAAAAAAACAAAAAAAACAACACTAGTGGATCATCTGGGAAAGGGCTTCACACCACATTTTATGTCAACAAATAAACTGTAACAGTGCAGAAATATGTCATAAATACTGGGTGGTACTGCAATAAGGTAATGTTGATGCCTCAGAGCTCCAGAGTTCCATCCTGAGCTCAGGTTTCTGTTCGTGTGGAGGTTCACATGTTCTCCGTGTGGGTTTTCTCCAGGTTCTGGAGATGCAGGTGGACTGGTTATGCTAATTTGCCCGGTGTGAATGTGTGATGCTCTTATCCAGAGCGACTTACATTTAATTCATTTATACAGCTGAGGAGTTGAGGGTTAAGGGCCTTGCTCAAGGGCCGTGGCAGCTTGGTGGTGCTGGGAGTTGAACCTGGAATCATGACCTTCTGAGCAGTAGTCCAACCCCTTCCACTGTCCAACATGCAGTCAATACACAATCAATACACAGTCAATATGCATCACACTCAGTGTTCCTGGGATACACTCCAAATCACCATGACTCTGACCCCTGACTCTGATAAAGCGCTTACTGAAAGTGAGTGAGAAAGTATAAACCAACCAAGCAAACACCCAACCAGACAACCAGACAACCAACGAACTAACCAACCAAACACCCAACTAACCAACCAACCAACCAACCAAACATCCCAACAACCAAACAACCAACCAAACAACCAACCAACCAAACAACCAAACAAACAACCAAACAACCAAACAACCAAACAACCAAACAAACAACCAAACAACCAAACAACCAACCAACCAACCAACCAAACAACCAACTAACCAACCAACCAAACAACCAAACAACCAAACAACCAACCAAACAACCAACCAACCAACCAACCAACCAACCAAACAACCAACTAACCAACCAACCAAACAACCAACCAACCAAACAAACAGATACATAGATAAACAAACAAATAAATAATTGGCATGTGCAAAAGTCTAGCCCCCACCCCCCCCCAAAAAAAAATATGATTTCAGAACTTTGAATTTGAATTGTTAGCCCTAAATCTAAGTCAGGAGATTATTCAGGACAATAACAGAGCTTAATAAAATCTGTGTCGTGTTTATGAAGCTTGCTCGTGTCAAAACGTCGTTTGACCAAGGGTGCACAAACTTTTGCATATGATTGTAGATTGGATTGATTGGGTGGATAAGAAATGCCAAAATAAATCAAATATATCTTAATAAAATAGAACACACCTGATGCAAGTGCGTGCGTTTGTGTGTGTGTGTGTGTGTGCGTGTATGTGTGTGTGTGTGTGTGTGTGTGTGCAATGCCATGGGGAGCGACGCGCTCAGCTGCTCACAGCATCACACAGGGCTTGTTGTAACAACAGCTGTTACTAAGGGGAGTTAAATCCCTCCACACACACACACACACACACACTCATATGGTCAGGGGGAGGATTAGATTCTCACAACACCGATCAGCTGTTCTCAGGTAAGAGCCTCTCTCCCAATCATTCTGTATATTTCACTTATTATTATTATTATTATTATTATATAGATTATTATTAACACACACATTTCTGCTGCAGGATTCAATAAGAATAACCTGCTGAGAGAAACCCAACTTGTATGATTTAGGTTATTAGTAGTGAATTCTTAGTAAAGTCTTTTTTTTTTAAATTCAAAATAATTCTAATTCATAATCATACATTATATATACAGTATACAGTATATTGCTATTCACTGCACAGGAAATCACAGCTATTACAGGTTTCAGCAGTCATATTACTCAGCAAATCCCGTGTGAAGTGTGTGAAGTGTGTGTGTATATGTGTGTGTGATGTGTGTGTGAGGATAGATAAAGCAGGATTTGGGTGTATGGAGATGTCGGGGCACCAGCAGGACACAGGATGGAGTGTGTCTCCGGTCTCTGAGCTGTCCAGCTGCATGCAGAGCCTCCAGTGTCAGGACAGGTGACTGTACTACTCACATCTCTGCTGTATTTCTGTGATTATATTACATTTATAGGCTACTCATCAGGAAATAAATGCAACCACAATGTAAAACATGGGGAAAGACTGCACACCGTGCTGCACGTTTTTAATGAAAGTAGCTTGGGCTTCACATTTTCTTTCTGTCTGAAAAAAAAAAAAAAAAAAGCAGCTCGACCCCCAGGAGACGCCTTGATCTGACGCCGGAGCTGAGAAGCTCAGACAGGGGGCAAGCCTCAGGACAACACACACCAACAGGTCTGAACAAGAGCTTAATTAATCACTCACACACACACACACACACACACACAACCTGCATGTGGTTTGCATTTCAGTCTCATTGTTTCTTCTGTGATGCACATCTATATCTTAACCTTGCATTTTAGTCTCTTTTCACTTTCCTACATTACCCACAATGCCGTTCGACTACCTCCTGATCGAGTGATGCAGCGGCACTTTAGTGTTTTAGTTTGTCCGGCTCTGCAATGTCCTCACCTGTTCACAACAATCTGTTCATCTTCCAAAGCTTCAGCTTTCACACTAATCAACACCATCAACACCATCACACTCGTCATCTCATAGATCACTAAGTAGCCGAGTCGAGTCTCAACTGAGATGTTCTATAGCTGCAGTGCATTCTGGGACATTGAGTCCAGCCTGTGCACCGACGTCTCTGCTACGTCTACGCCAGACTTCTCATTAATATGATGTTCGAAACTGATCAGTGAGAAATTAGGTTTTATTTTCACTAATACCGAAACCTGATCGTTATCACTTATGCTTGAGATCGTAATTTTTTCTCGCATTGTACTTTCGCTATTGCAATAACAATAACAATGTCCTCCTGTGACGTCAGAGCCCCACACAACTGCTAACATCTCACAGGAATAATGAAAATACAGCACCACACAACAAACTAGCACCAGAATCACTAAACACACCAGAAATATTTCATTACAAACATATTTAACGGGTTTCATGGTGGAGTTGAGCTTTAATATTGTTGCATAGTTTGCTCTCATTTCTTCTTAAACACACCGTTCGTGTTGGTCCTGATTCTGTAGGGTTTATCTCAGTTACATGTCATGTTTGTATTTGCAGTGAGCAGGAGGAGGAGTTACAGGTGAGCGCGTCTACATTTCACCTGGACGTGGTGTGTATGTATTGCAGTTTATAACACTCTGAAACACTGGATCTTCATGTCTCCTTTATAGAAAAGTGACATCGCGTGAACAGGCCTCGAACACGGTACGACAAACTGACGGTTTCTTTAACTCTGATTTCATTAGAAAGTGCTAACATTGTAGCTAGAAGCTGCAGCGCCCTCTGGTGGAAGCTGGTGTAAAGAGAAACTAGAAGAATTCAAGCTGTTTCGTTTGAATCATGTGGCCTGTACACTTCAGTAAGACTATATGAAACCTTGACCTTTTCCCTTTAGACTGTACAACTGCCCCTTTGTCTGGTGTACACAGTATCTAATACGGCCATGTTTTAGGCTCCAGGTATCTGTATTATACAAAAGCCGAGAAGAATTCACATCCTGCACCGTGCCAAGTTCAAAACCTCCAAAACTCTCCGTTACAGCTTATGTAGAACTTTTTCTCTAACACAAAGTGTACTTCCACTGTATTTTCCTCATTTTTATATTCATTAGCCATGTTTGTATTATTTATTATTAATGAGCAGAGAAATGAGACTAGTGTCTCATTTTCAAATATAAAAATAATAGGAAAATAAAGTAAACAACAACAACAACAACAATAATAATAATAATAAAATAATCAGGGTCTAGTTTCTCCAAAAACATAATAAAGTTCACATAATTTTCAGTAAAGATATATATATATATATATTTTCTGAAAATTATGTGAACTTTATTATGTTTTTATATAAATAGAGAGAGAGAGAGAGAGTTCACTGTGATGCTCTCTTTACCTTTCAAATCTTTTAGCTTTTAGGAAACTCAGCTGAGATCTAGTTTTAAACATTAGAAAGGATACTGATGATCATAAATGATTATAAATGATTATAAATAATGTAAGCCAGTAGGATTAAATAATAAGAATAATAATAATAATAATAAAAAAACAGATATCAGTGAGTTAAAACAAGCATCTCAAATAATGGAAAATGAAACATACATTTTGAACTACACATAAATAAATACATTTGTTTATACATGTCATATTCTGTATTTATTTTAATAAATTATATATATAATAGATAGATAGATAGATTGATTGATGGTGGTACTAAGGGACAGTATTAATATCTTCTGTGTCATTGTGTAGCGTGGATCACAGACCCGCAGCCTGAGAGGAGGAACAGAGGATGATGAAGGTGTTGAAGATGATAAGGAGAACACCAGCGTGTGGGTCAGTATCATGCTGTAATAGGGTTATTAATTCGATAAAACGAACACTTACAGAGTACTGAAGTTGCAGAAATGCTGAAGGTGGGCGTGGCCTAACATGTTGATAAATGACTGAAGTGGTTCAGGTTCCAGTGAGATCACGGAGCAATGCAGCGTGTAAATGTAATACTTTAAAACCCATCCAAAACAACCACCACATGACTTTTAAATCATTACATTGAACATGGACAATATACAGTGTATACAAAATATATGCTAACCCATCTCCTCCTCAACTCCACCTCAAAAGCAGCACCAGTCGCGTCAGTTAACGATTCCTTCAGGAATAAAACACTCCGTGTCATACTGTTAGAGGAAAATAATCAACAATAGGATTATATGCTGAAGCGGAGTTCCTTTTCCCACCCTGAAATTGATTATTTTCTTATAACATCACATCCTGAATGTCTTATTCCTCTTATACAACAATTACAATTTCTTATTTATTAAAGAATAACGCACTATACGCTACTATTTATCCATTTATAGATACATTTATTGTTGTGGAACATCTGCAAAACAAGTTAGTTCCTGTTCTCAATTACGTTATAGCAGCTATAAACAGTCTTTCCTTCACCTGCCTCTGTTTTTTTTTTCTCTCTCTTGACGTTAATAAGAAAAAAAACGCAGCTTGTCATGTTACTGAGAAACCGCAAAGTGTAAACTCCTCTGTCCTGAAGCTGTCAGAAAACTTAACGCTGCAGCTTTAGCTCTGACTGTTACAAAGCCCTGACACCGGAGACTCCTTCCATAAATGTTAAATAAACGTCTCCTTACACAACCCTCTCTATAGGAGCTGTTACTATAGAAACGATAACGGATTAGAATGAGCGCATTAATATAAACCTGTGATCTGAGGCTGCACTACTGTCAGAGCTGCTGTTCTTAAAAATGAAGGTAAATTTGTTAAACTCGTCGAGGTGTGTGACTTATTAACGGCGTACAGTAAGGTGCTGGTGTTTGATGAGATATGACTCATAACTCTCACAGCAGTCTTTGTGCGCCTCTTTTTCTTCGACCCTGGACATAATAAGCTTCTCTTGTTTTCCTTGTTCCTTTCTGCTGCAGATGTAGACAGTATGAGCTGTGGGTAATGTATTGTTGTGTGTTTTGTGCTACAGGAGAGAGTGAGAGTGAGATTGTTCAGCTCATCCAGTCCTGAAGATCAGATGCAGTCTGTGAGAAGGAGTAAGAGGCAATCCCGCTCTTCACCAGCAGAGGAGGAACCGGAGACGCCTGATTCAGAGGTACAGCTGTCCCCGTGTTCTGCTCTCACACGACTGTAATAATTTAAGCAGGACGTTTGCAGGGGGCTAAACTGGTAGCTATAAACGATTACTTGCTAGCAACATTAGCACCATGAAATGTGAAGAATCAGGCTACAGATTTAAGAGCTGCAAGTTTCTGAATCTGATCATGAAGTCCTAAAATTAAGATCTCCTCACTGGATTACCTTTGACAGCAGAAGATCTTCTCACTTCCTGTCTCTCTCACTCTGCAGTCACTGATGCTGTTCCAGAGACTGAGATCCAGGAGAAATCCAGCACACACACTCATCCCTGACAGCGCTGTCACTGATCACTGCCTCATTGGAGACTTCAGCAAAGTACAATACCACGAACACCACAAACACTCGGGCAATGTGAAGCGATAGATCATGTGTTTTAATATAAGGGTAGATGTGTTTAGCGTGTTGAGCAGCTGAGCTGTTGTTCTTCCGCAGCATCACGTGCTTCCTGTGGAGAAGGTGAATCATCAGGATCTTCAGTGTGTTTCAGCTCAAACTGTGAGTACGTTTCTGCCTCTATAACAACATGGGCTGGGGTGTATTTAAACTTTATATTGGAAATCATCTTGTATAACATCATTTTCAATTAATACATCTGATGATGATCAGTACTGGTGATTCTGAATAATATTTGCTTTTAATGATGTGAACAAATTTATGTTTTAAACATGACCATGTAGCATTATATTACAACTATTTCAGGATGGAAAACCAAATAACAGAGAATCCTACAGTAGCAGGTTTTTAAACAGACACAGCCTCAGAGGCCACGCCTCCTTCTCTGAGACTGACACACACACAGAGACCACGCCTCCTTCACTGAGACTGACACACACATAGGCCACGCCTCCTTCACCGAGACTGACACACAGAGACCACGCCTCCTTCACTGAGACTGACACACACATAGGCCACGCCTCCTTCACTGACACTGACACACACAGAGACCACGCCTCCTTCACTGAGACTGACACACACAGAGACCACGCCTCCTTCACTGAGACTGACACACACAGAGGCCACGCCTCCTTCACTGAGACTGACACACACATAGGCCACGCCTCCTTCACTGAGACTGACACACACAGAGGCCACGCCTCCTTCACTGAGACTGACACACACATAGGCCACGCCTCCTTCACTGAGACTGACACACACAGAGGCCACGCCTCCTTCACTGAGACTGACACACACAGAGGCCACGCCTCCTTCACTATGATTGACACACACAGAGGCCACGCCTCCTTCACTGAGACTGACACACACATAGGCCACGCCTCCTTCACTGAGACTGACACACACAGAGGCCACACCTCCTTCACTATGATTGACAGACACAGAGGCCACGCCTACTTCACTGAGACTGAGAGACTCAGAGGTTTGCCTCTTGTTGCATTTCCTGTTTATAAATATGTACTTCCTGTGTTGTCCTGCAGGTGGCGTCTCTGATCAGAGGTCAGTTCAGCGCTGTAGTGGAGGACTTCCTCATCATCGATTGCCGTTATCCATACGAGTATCAAGGAGGTCACATCAAGGTCTTGTGTGTTTTCAGTGCGATTGATTCTACATTCTGAAAAGATTTCAGTCATTTTCTTTACCTTTATAGAGTGATGATTATGATTTTTAGCCTCAGCCATTAAAATGCCTCTCACTCTGAGCTGTGAAACAGCGTATCGTTACGCTCTCTATCACCTCACTGATCCTTGATCTGCCTTTTCCCTCAGGGAGCAGTGAACCTGTACACCGAGTCTCAGATCCTCCAGGCTTTCTTCCAGGACTCATCCACCCCACAGGTGTCTCCAGCTGCCCGTCGTGCCCCAGGAGGGGCGTCTGTGCTGGGCACACGGGGCAGCAGGGGGGCGACGCCGGCGTCTGCAGGAGCTAATGAGGGAGCATCATCACCCAGAAAACTCATAGTGTTTCACTGCGAGTTTTCATCAGAGAGAGGACCACGGCTGTGAGAGAAAACACACACACACACACACACACACACAGGACCCGTCCTATGGGCGTGTGTCAAAAACAGTAGTGAACCTCCGTGAGCACCCACTGACCAGACATATGGACATCTATTTTTGGACCTTATTGGACTTTATCCACTTTGTTCTAGTTCCATAATATACTTCCTTTTTAGCTCCTTATTTGATTAATTCAATAGTTTTGTTTATAGTTAATAGTTAATTTGTTTAATAGTTTTATTGTTAAATTTGTTTAATTTTGTTTAATAGTTCCCTTATCATTCAGGAAAGTCTTTAATGTTTTTTTTTAAATGTCAGAACCAACAGAATCCAGGTTTTAAACTGAAATCTTGCGTTAAATGTGATATAAAATATCTGTGTGTGTGTTTGTGTGTGTGTGTGTGTTGTAGTTGCCAGTATCTGAGGGAGTTGGATCGTTTAGTGAATGCTCAGACGTACCCTCATCTCCTCTACCCTGAGCTCTACCTACTGCAGGGGGGGTACAAGCGCTTCTACTCCTGCTGTCCGGTAACACACACACACACACACACACACACACACACACCCCTCTACATTCTAACATACACACACACACACACACACACACACACACACACCCCTCTACATTCTAACATACACACACACACACACACACACACACACCCCTCTACATTCTAACATACACACACACACACACACACACACACACACCCCTCTACATTCTAACATACACACACACACACACACACACACACACACACCCCTCTACATTCTAACATACACACACACACACACACACACACACACACCCCTCTACATTCTAACATACACACACACACACACACACACACACACACACGCCTCTACATTCTAACACACACATAGCTCAATATTCTAACACACACACACACCCCTCAACATTCTAACACACACACACCCCCCTCAACATTCTAACACACACACACACACACACACCCCTCAACATTCTAACACACACACACACACACACCCCTCAACATTCTAACATACACACACCCCTCAACATTCGAACACACACACACACACCCCTCAACATTCGAACACACACACCCCTCAACATTCTAAAAACATCCTGAAAACTAAAGATCTTTTCTTTCTCTCTCTCTTGCTGACTCTCTCTCTCTCTCTCTCTCTCTCTCTTTTCCTCTCTGTTTAATTCAAATTCAAATGAGCTTTACTGCATGACAAATTGTACAATTTATTGCCAAAGCATTTATATGGGCAAGGAATAAAACCTGAACAGAGAACAAATGATAAAATGAAGAAGTGAAGAAAAAAAAGACAAAACAAAAAATGTACAGTCTTTGGGCTATGAGTGGTGTGTGTTTCTGTGTGTGTGTGAGAGAGTCTGCGTGTCTCAGTTCACGCCTCTGATCCATGACCACATGACTACATTCTGTAAAATCTGACTCATCTATATGATTGTGTGTGTGTGTGTGTGTGTGTGTGTGAGTTCATGATCACATCACTGTTTGCTCGACTCTTCCCTCTTTTTGTGGCAGGCATCGATATTCACCGCCAGTGGAATGCAGTCTCTTTTTTCTCCGAACAAATACTGAAGTTGTGGGTCATTCGCCAGCTTTTTGAATTCGGAACAAATAGTTTCTCTCTCTCTCTGTTTCTCTCTCTCTCTCTCAGGAGCTGTGTGAGCCGCACGGTTACGTCCCCATGCGTCACAGGGACTTCAGAGACCAGCTCCGGCGTTTCAGCAGGAAGAGGCACCAGCATCATCGCAGACGTCCAATCAGATCGCAGCAAACGACATCACACTTTTAACACTGACTGAAAGCTGTCTATAAAGAACTGAACAGAAACCATGAGCGAATGCTGGGAATGACTGACTGACAATTAGGGCGGGGCGATATGATGTTAAAATATAAACATCATGATTTTATACACTTTTCTATGACATCACAGGTATAGTTCGTGTTTTTATAACATCGACAAACTCCACTGATGCTCACAGTAACGATTAGCTGATTAGATGTTAGATGTTATTTATACAATTTCCATTGTGTTTTTCGTGTCAAAGAATTCATTTCTATTTTACCAGCCTTAGAGTATTCTTAAAAAAAAGTATTTTTCCACAGATTTTTTTTCACTGCTGTTTTTCTGTTGATCATTTAGCAAATCTATATATAGCAACACTCGTGAAATCCTGAAAATATCTTAATTTTGTGTTTTTTTTGTGTATAAGTATTGTGTTATTAAATTTTCACTATATCACCATCCCTTACAGATTGTATTAACTCTAACTTTGTTTCATAACAGATCTGTTATAATCACGTAATTATCTTTAACTTTATACACACTCAGTGATCGAACTGTTAAAGGAGCCGTTCGTAATGTGTAGCGCCCTCTGCTGTTGTGCGAGATGAACTGCTACTGTGACGAAAACACCACAATTTACTTCGTAAAATTGCCTTTTAATTTAAGAAGTGGAGTTGAATAGCTTTGTTAGGGCTGGAAGTGGAGCTAAATTTCAGAGCTGGAAAACTGTAAACTGAAGCTTGGAATGATTAAATTCGCCAGATATTTTGCAAATCCAAATTTTCCTATTAAAGAATATGATTAGTATTGATTAGTATGTATTAGTATTAGTATGATTAGTGTTTAATATAGAAACACATTCAAACTGTGAAAGGTACATTTAACTACAAGTTGTTAGCTAGCTAGCTAACGTGCTGAGGTAAAAAAAATCAGCAGGTGAAAGTTTGCATTTTTGTACAAGGCATGCTATTGTACATATATTTTGTTGTGTATGTACACAGTCTTGAAGGTTTGTAGTAGTAAAGACAAACATGGCGCTCTCTTTTGTCATGTGTGAGGTTTGTGTGTGTGGTTTTGATACAGAAATCCGAACACAAGATACATTTACAATTACAGAGTAGCTAAAGCAATTCAAATAACAAAAGCTAGCTAATGATACTAATGATGCTAATGAGCTTTAGCTAGCTAACATGTAGATGTGGACTGTATAAAGGCATAGTTACTGTGCAAATGAAACAGAATTGTCGTGAATAAACATTTCCCTCAAAACTAGACTTTAGCTACACTTAGCATTAACTTAGCATTAACTGCTAACCTGAACGGGTTAGTGAGCTAACCTGACAAGATTTCTGACAAGAATTGTTACTCATATTCATAAATCTTCCTCACAGACTTAACACACTTGCCTCAAAACAAATTTGTTGGATGTAAAATGTTATATGCTGCCGTGAAAATAACACAAAAGACAGTTCAAGTGTTTCTTACTAAAGTTCTCCTGAACTCAAAAACATAATGTTTGAACGCTAATACAGATTTGTGGTTTATGGATTGTTAACACAGCACGAAAGTCATATTTTTTTCTCATTTAAAACTTTCTCAGTACTTCTGTGTAAAAATCATTTGGGAAGCGTTACAGATGAGACCAGTGTGTAATGTGACAAATAAACTCAGTGGCTTTAACCTCATATCTGCCAAGATCATTGTAAACATAAGACAGCTAGCTAGCTAAGATAGCTAATGTTCTGGCTATGATAGCTATGATAAAATTGTGGGTGTTACGGAAATGATAGGTGATACAGACTGAGACACGCAAACTGAAATCCCTCACATTTCGACTTGGGACAAAAATAGCTAATTTTCTAACAGATAGTTAGCTGGTTAGCTAGTTTGGATGTAGATGTCTCTAATTTGCATATTCATGCATATTCATTACTCCTTTGAATTTCCAAAAATGTAGTTTCCACACATATAGTCCAAACACGACAAAAGTGTAGTTGTGTAGTAGTAATGCTCCTAAGCAATTTTTTTTAGCAGTTTATTGAATATTATTGAAGGAAAAAACAAACATTTTCATTTTAATGCTTTTAAAATAACATGAATATTACACAACAACAGAGTAAAAGCGACAGTTGAGGCTGACAGATGGTCACATGGGGTGAGGAGTTACTATAGCAACCACTGACCAATCACAGAGCAGCGACCTCAACCTGATTGGTTGAAAGAAGAAGAAGAAGAAGAATCAGGAAGTGTTTTCCTTCCTCACTTCCCCACTCTGTCCGACCTCAGAGCCGCGACCTCCGGGAGGAAAACCGGGTTATCAGCATCACTTTCCCGCGTCTGGAGCGCGTTCATCTCGGGCCTCCGCCATTCCACGCTTTTTCCCTCGCGGTTTCACAGGACAGCTCTTGTTTTCCCGGAAGTACCGCGTGACTACACCGAGCGGATTCAGCACTATGGCTGCCTACAAGCTGGTGTTGATCCGGCACGGAGAGAGCTGCTGGAACCAGGAGAACCGCTTCTGCGGCTGGTTCGACGCCGACCTGAGCGACACCGGCATCCAGGAGGCCAAGAGAGGCGGCCAGGCGCTGAAAGGTGAGCAGCGGTCAAACCCTGTGGCGCTGAAACATCCGTGTGTCCCTGCATAGTGATGGAGCTCAGTCTGGGCCGGAGCGCGTTAGGGGCGTGTCCGAACGTACGCCGTTTACGCAAGGAGTTAACTGGTTGCTAGGATACTGCGGCATTTTGCGCGTGCGTGCGCTCTGTGTGCTCTGAACAGATTAAAGATATCATATTATAATCCAAACTTTACTACTACTTAATTAAATTAGAAATAAACAAGAGAATAAATAAATTAATGACTCAGTGTATCGATTGATATGCTTAAATAAAATCACTTATTCTTTAAATGTTGATTACGTATAAAAGACACGCCCCTTTTATATGTAAAAGACACGCCCACTTATTACAATATTAACAAATAAATGCAGAAATAAACAAATGAAGTTTAAAAAAAAATAAAGAAAAAAAACGGGTGACGTCTGGAAGACATTCATAAATACAGAAATATATATTTAAAATAAATAAGAGACAAATTAATTAAAATGTATGCACATGCAGAAATTAACAAATACACAAATTAATTATTTCATAAATGGACAAACAAATATAAACAATAAAATGAGTCTAAATAAGTCAAATAAATTCTATACATTTTTAAAATATTTTAATTGATTAACTTATTATTTAATAAAAAAAATATGACTTAAGGAAGACATACATAAACATAAATATATATTTAAAATAAAGTAATAAGAATTTCATGCACACATACAGAAATAAATAAAGAAATAAATGAAGTCATAATTTAAAAAAAATAGACAGGCCAAAAAGGTAAATAAATATACAAAATATAACAAATGAATATACATTGTGTACAATTTAAAAAATATATTTTCAGTTGATTAACTTGTGTATTTTTTGGTAGGTTTGGTTCCCTGTTAGGAAAGAGGATTACAATTTTATGGCATTAAATTTTATTTATTTATTTATTTATTAGAGGAAACAAATTACCCGTGTGGATCTGGTCAGTTCGTACACTGGCCTCGTAGCTTGTAGTGTAGAACTAAAGACTCATTTCACATTAAACTTTTCTCCTTGAAGTGATAAATTGACTCGGGTGAGATCAGGAAGATGAGAAACTCATGCCTCGGCATCAGTAATGTGTAGAAATCTATCTCTGGCCCCTACAGAAGCAGGTTACGAGTTCGATGTGTGCTACACGTCTGTGCTGAAGCGGGCCATCAGGACGCTGTGGTTGGTGCTGGAGGGCATCGATCAGATGTGGCTTCCCGTGCATCGCACCTGGCGTCTGAACGAGCGCCACTACGGCGGCCTGACGGGGTTAAACAAGGCTGAGACGGCGGCCAAGCACGGAGAGGAGCAGGTGAAGATCTGGAGACGCTCGTACGACATCCCTCCGCCTC
This sequence comes from Pangasianodon hypophthalmus, assembly GCF_027358585.1. NCBI lineage: Eukaryota > Metazoa > Chordata > Actinopteri > Siluriformes > Pangasiidae > Pangasianodon > Pangasianodon hypophthalmus. The sequence goes on along the minus strand of NC_069735.1, from coordinate 16,004,706 downwards.
CCATGGGGCCCGAGCACGACTTCTACTCCAGCATCAGCCAGGTGAACATCGTACAGCGAACGCATCTCACTGCGTAGCAGTTACACATAAATATCACTACAGAGGCGTCTACACATTTACACTCATCAACAAATCTACATTCTATGAATATGCAAATTAGAAAGTACTAACTCACATTATGCCCCGCCCCTTTCCTGCCCAACCCTTTATTTGCAATTCGTAACATGATTAGAGGAGTAAACGTGACTCCGCTTCACACACGTGGTTTTTTTTTTTTTTTTTTTTTTACATTATTTTCTGATAAAAAGATCTTTTCTTGGGTCTTATACCTCATCTTATGGCTCTTTTCATGACACTGTTGTCACCTGTCAGTCAAGAAAAATATTTGTTCGATCACATATTTAAGACAAGGAAACATAAGCACTTATAAATACAAGCATTTTTTTTAAAGTATTATATCTTCATCATCACCATATTCGTGTGATTATCTATTTCACTACTGCCAAAATTATTTATCTAATAATTCACATATTTACAGTATATTTTGAATCCATTTATTTCTGTAAAGCTGCTTTGCGACAGCGTCCATTGTTAAAAGCGCTATACAAATAAAATGGAATGGAATTGAATTAATAAAATCTTACCTGAAAACCTTTCTGAGGCCTGGTTTTTACAGCACTGTCCATCGCTTTCCCGCAGGACCGTCGCTATGCCGACCTGACGGAGGACCAGCTGCCGTCGTGCGAGAGCCTGAAGGACACGATCGCCCGCGCTCTGCCCTTCTGGAACGACGAGATCGTCCCGCAGATCAAAGAGGGCAAGAGGGTGCTCATCGCCGCCCACGGCAACAGTCTCCGCGGCATCGTCAAGCACCTGGAGGGTGAGAGTCGTCCCCATTGCACCGTGCGCCCTTACAGCCTCGGTCTCGTTTCAGCCTTAACTCAGTACACTAGAGGACTGGATGCACCAGAACGTTAACGTGGAGTGGAGGAATAGAGTTAGAACTGTTTCTGTCTCTGTGAGAGAGCATTAGATAGTTAGATGGGTAGTTAGATAGATGGTTAGTTATTTAGATAGGTAGTTAGATAGTTAGATGGGTAGTTGGATAGTTAATTAGATGGGTAGTTAGTAAGATGGGTAGTTAGATAGTTAGTTGGTAGTTAGGTGGGTAGTTAGATAAGCAGTTAGATAGCTAGTTAAATAGTTAGGTGGGTAGTTAGATAAGTAGTTAGATTGGTTGATTAGTTAGATGGGTAGCTAGATAAGTAGTTAGATTGGTAGTTAGATAGTTAAATGGGTAGATGGATAGATAGTTAGGTGGGTAGTTAGTTAGTTAGATGGGTAGTTAGATAGTTAGATTAGTACTATTTGCTCTTGAGTTTTTTTTTTTTGGCTCAAATGGGTTTCCTGTAATTCTTCAGTGTTTCTACAGAATTACAGAAGTTTGGTTTGTAACTCAGCTGCTTTCTTTCACGTGACTGTTTGCTCCTGAGCAGCAGAAAAGCAGAAAAGCAGAAAAGCGTTCACCCTGTCGTCGAGAGAAGCCGCGTCCATCTGTGGCCAGGAGTCCAAGAGAACAAAGCCGGGTGTGCTCTCTGGGTGGGAGGGGCATACTGTCTCTCTCCTCTGTCAATCACAGTGACTCTAGCCAATCATGGGCGTCTGTGAGCTCATGTATGTGACTTCACGTCTCTGTGACAGGAAGCACATGTAACTCTAGCTGTCTTATGATGCAGATTGGCAGGTGACCAAATTGGGCAGAAAAATGGAGGGAAAAAATAATAGTAATAAATTAAGAAACTCGACAGTGTGGTGTATAAAATCGCAGTAGCTCATCGCCAGTCCTGCAGCTTAAAGCTGATCAGTCGAGGTTCACATTAGTGAGTCTCCTTATACATAAATTTACACAAACATACAAACTAACTGGATTTTCAGGAAGTTAATGTTGCTTGTGTATCACATCACTGATCATTTCTGGATTTGGTTTGTATGCAGCTTGTGTGCGTCACTTCACACACTGCCCCCTACTGTTCACTCTGGTATTACACCACTAGTGTGTGTTGTGTAAAATCAGACTCATCTGTATTATTGTGTGTGTGTGTGTGTGTGTGTGTGTGTTCAGGTATGTCAGAGGAGGCCATCATGGAGCTGAACCTGCCCACAGGAATCCCCATCCTGTACGAGCTGGACAAGAACCTGAAACCTGTTAAGCCCATGCAGTTCCTCGGGGATGAGGAGACCGTGCGCAAGGCCATGGAGGCTGTGGCTGCTCAGGGCAAGGCCAAGAAATAGAGAGAGATGGAGGGAGAGAGAGAGAGAGAGAGGGAGGGAGAGAGAGAGAGAGAGAGAGAGAGAGAGGGAGGAGGAAGAAGAAGAAGAAGAAGTAGTGTGGGAGGAAATGATGGGAGAGGGAGATTTATCAAACACGTGTTTAGTCATTAAGATCCTTACAGGATGTCGTCTGGGTTTCACACAAGGCTCCGTGACTACTTTATGAGAAATTATTTATTCAGAATTCAGAGCAAATTTCAGAAAATATTCCTCAGCAGTATTAAACGGTTGAACCCCCGAGTGACCCGAGACATCCTCGTGCATTTAAAGCACTGCATTTTCTGCCCGCTTCAATAGAACACACTCGGCTTTGCTCAGTAGTGAAAGCTCTACGGCAACTGTATCCAGGCAACGGCACTTAACGGACGACGGGCCAGCGGATAAATCCAGTGTGTGTGTCTGTGTGTGTCTGTGTGTGTCTGTGTGTGTCTGTGTGTGTCTGTGTGTGTGTGTGTGTGTGTGTGTGTGTGTGTGTGTGTGTGTGTGTCTTTTGTAGAAAAGAATCCGAATGCGCTGTGTTCCAAATTGCACCGTGACTCACACTGAGCATCGCACGCCCACAGCATGGCACTTAAAATACACACACACACACACACACACACACACACACACAATCAGAGCATCTATCGTTTTACAGATTCTCCCCTGGAGTTAAGCGTGAGGACCAAAAGTTATCATTCCTCACTTTTAGTATTTTGAAGAGTGCTTTTGTCTCAGCTTCTGAACTTGTGTGTGTGTGTGTGTGTGTGTGTGTGTGTGTGTGTGTGTGTGTGTGTGTGTGTGTGTTACTTGGTGTGTAAATCTGATTGTATCTAAATGTCATCGTCCGGAAATATTCTATATCAATGCGATATCCCAAGCGTAGGTGTTATATGATGCCTCGATTTATTTTTGTCTGCTGTGAACCTGCACTGGAGTTTGTGTGTTAACATTTAATAAACGTGGGCTGAAAAGAACAATGGTGGAAATGTGAGGTTTATTTAATAGAGGGATTGAATTACAATTCTGAATAACATTATAATAGTGTGTAAAGTAGCCTGAGCACATATGAATGAATGAATGAATGAAATATGAAGGAGAAGAAATAGTTGAAGAAAATAACCCAATTATATATATATATATATATATATATATATATATATATATATATATATATATATATATATATATATATATATATATATATATATAGTTAGGCACCCTTTTTTTTTAGTACAACTTTATTATAGATGTTTATTTTCTGACTTCTGCATTACTGATTCAGTACAAAAACATTTTAGATTCCAAACATTAGTTTTCCAGCACAAAATTAAACGTTACAGAAAAATGTTTGTATGTCAGTAAAGAAAGCAACAGATTCCATAAGAGACACTTTTCAGACAAAAAAAACCGGAATGAAGGCTGCTGGGTTTCGCTGCAGAAATAAGAAGCGAGTCGACAGTCAAAGTCTCCAAGATGCTGCAAGATGCTCAGTAACACTTCCAGCTCATTTCCTTATAAAACTGCACACACTGCACCTCAGATACTGCTTTATTTTATTTAAAGCGAAGGATCGTCACACCAAATATTGACTTTGTTTCATTTATTACTGTTTATTGCTCTTTATAGTATTTTTAGAAATGTATAAACATTTAATTTAATTATTTTTGAAGGCGTCTTTACTCTACAGCATTTCTGTGCATGTGCCTAAGACTTTTGCACAGTACTGTGTGTGTGTGTGTGTGTGTGTGTGTGTGTGTGTGTGTGTGGATAGATAGATATGAGAGATAGATAGAGCCTTAATGCATTTGTCCATTCATTATTTCTATCTATCTATCTATCTATCTATCTATCTATCTATCTATCTATTGTTTCCTGTATGTAGTTATTTATCTGTAATTTCTCTATAAATATATACAAATAATTGTTTTCCAATGCTTTGTTTTTGTATTTATTTGATCCTGGTGTTGTTTATTTCTTTATTTGTGCATTTTTAATTCCTTTAATAACTTTAATCGTGGCAGATCTGCTGCTTCATACCGTCACGTTTCTGATAAGAAGGTCACTCTGGGAGTTTTAATATTATTTTTTCTCCACAACAAAGATGGCGTCCTGAGCGTACCACGCTCACCGTCTCGACCAATCAGAAATCAGCCTCGCGCTGTTACTAGCAGCCAATCAGCGTTTCCTGGACTCTTCTTGAAAACATGTCGCCCATGAAGCTGTGTGTTCCAGGTAGGAGAATGTTTTAAACAGTTCATTTCTCAGTGTTTGGTGTTAACTCGAGCAGCTCGAGTGTTGGATCAGATGTTTAATAACACGTCACTGTGTTGTGTGTGTTTGTTTTTTTTTTAAATGAAGATTTAAATGGATATTTAAAGCGAAGTCGTTCATAGCTTTTGACTGAATCATCATCAGTAGCAGTAGCAGCAGCACGCGCTCCAGAGAGAGAGGGAGACTTTTTCGGTTTTAGTGTTTAAAATAACGTGTTTTTTAAAAGTTTATAGCAGTGTTACAGCGATTATTCACTTTACAGTGTGTGTGTGTGTATGTGTATGTGTGTGTGTGTGTGTGTGTGTGTGTTTGGGGCGTGTGCTGCTGTAGACTTGTTAAAACTCTGGCTTTTTCACGGGAAAGTGAACTTGCTGGGTGAGCCCCGCCCACCGCCCGGAGCGCATCACCGGCGCTCGTGCCAAACATTCCATTCACAATGTTTTGATCGAGCTCCAGGTAAAGAGGTCACGTGCAGCCCCCGAACTGTAAACTGCAAAACCGAGTGATGCGTCTAAACACGTCCTGAGCTACAGACAGTGCAGGATCTTACACACGGGGTGGAGTTGGGGGTGGGGGGGAATTGGGGGGGGGGGGGGGGGGGGGGGATTATCATGTGCTTACGACGTGCACAACTCTGTGCACAGAGATACAGGACACTTATAGAGAGGTACGAGCCTGTGCACAGAGATACAGGACGCTTATAGAGAGGTACGAGCCTGTGCACACAGATACAGGACGCTTATAGAGAGAGGTACGAGCCTGTGCACAGAGATACAGGACGCTTATAGAGAGAGGTACGAGCCTGTGCACAGAGATACAGGACGCTTATAGAGAGAGGTACGAGTCTGTGCACAGAGATACAGGACGCTTATAGAGAGAGGTACGAGCCTGTGCACAGAGATACAGGACGCTTATAGAGAGAGGTACGAGCCTGTGCACAGAGATACAGGACGCTTATAGAGAGAGGTACGAGCCTGTGCACAGAGATACAGGACGCTTATAGAGAGAGGTACGAGCCTGTGCACAGAGATACAGGACGCTTATAGAGAGAGGTACGAGCCTGTGCACAGAGATACAGGACGCTTATAGAGAGGTACGAGCCTGTGCACAGAGATACAGGACGCTTATAGAGAGAGGTACGAGCCTGTGCACAGAGATACAGGACGCTTATAGAGAGGTACGAGCCTGTGCACACAGATGCAGGACGCTTATAGAGAGAGGTACGAGCCTGTGCACAGAGATACAGGACGCTTATAGAGAGAGGTACGAGCCTGTGCACAGAAATACAGGACACTTATAGAGAGAGGTACGAGCCTGTGCACAGAGATACAGGACGCTTATAGAGAGAGGTACGAGCCTGTGCACAGAGATACAGGACGCTTATAGAGAGGTACGAGCCTGTGCACAGAGATACAGGACGCTTATAGAGAGAGGTACGAGCCTGTGCACAGAGATACAGGACGCTTATAGAGAGAGGTACGAGCCTGTGCACAGAGATACAGGACGCTTATAGAGAGAGGTACGAGCCTGTGCACAGAGATACAGGACGCTTATAGAGAGAGGTACGAGCCTGTGCACAGAGATACAGGACGCTTATAGAGAGAGGTACGAGCCTGTGCACAGAGATACAGGACGCTTATAGAGAGAGGTACGAGCCTGTGCACACAGATACAGGACGCTTATAGAGAGAGGTACGAGCCTGTGCACAGAGATACAGGACGCTTATAGAGAGAGGTACGAGCCTGTGCACACAGATACAGGACGCTTATAGAGAGAGGTACGAGCCTGTGCACAGAGATACAGGACGCTGATAGAGAGAGGTGCGAGCCTGTGCACAGAGATACAGGACGCTTATAGAGAGAGGTACGAGCCTGTGCACAGAGATACAGGACGCTTATAGAGAGAGGTACGAGCCTGTGCACAGAGATACAGGACGCTTATAGAGAGGTACGAGCCTGTGCACAGAGATACAGGACGCTTATAGAGAGAGGTACGAGCCTGTGCACAGAGATACAGGACGCTTATAGAGAGAGGTACGAGCCTGTGCACAGAGATACAGGACGCTTATAGAGAGAGGTACGAGCCTGTGCACAGAGATACAGGACGCTTATAGAGAGAGGTACGAGTCTGTGCACAGAGATACAGGATGCTTATAGAGAGGTACGAGCCTGTGCACAGAGATACAGGACGCTTATAGAGAGAGGTACGAGCCTGTGCACACAGATACAGGACGCTTATAGAGAGAGGTACGAGCCTGTGCACAGAGATACAGGACGCTGATAGAGAGAGGTGCGAGCCTGTGCACAGAGATACAGGACGCTTATAGAGAGAGGTACGAGCCTGTGCACACAGATGCAGGACGCTTATAGAGAGAGGTACGAGCCTGTGCACAGAGATACAGGACGCTTATAGAGAGAGGAACAAGTCTGTGCACAGAGATACAGGACGCTGATAGAGAGAGGAACAAGTCTGTGCACACAGATACAGGACGCTGATAGAGAGAGGTACGAGCCTGTGCACAGAGATACAGGACACTTATAGAGAGAGGTACGAGCCTGTGCACAGAGATACAGGACGCTTATAGAGAGAGGAACAAGTCTGTGCACACAGATACAGGACGCTGATAGAGAGAGGTACGAGCCTGTGCACAGAGATACAGGACACTTATAGAGAGAGGTACGAGCCTGTGCACAGAGATACAGGACGCTTATAGAGAGAGGAACAAGTCTGTGCACAGAGATACAGGACGCTTATAGAGAGAGGAACAAGTCTGTGCACACAGATACAGGACGCTGATAGAGAGAGGTACGAGCCTGTGCACAGAGATACAGGACACTTATAGAGAGGTACGAGTCTGTGCACAGAGATACAGGACGCTGATAGAGAGAGGTACGAGCCTGTGCACAGAGATACAGGACGCTTATAGAGAGAGGTACGAGCCTGTGCACAGAGATACAGGATGCTTATAGAGAGAGGAACGAGTCTGTGCACACAGATACAGGACACTTATAGAGAGAGGTACGAGCCTGTGTAAATGCTGTGCCTCGTGTTGAATCCTTTATACATTAGATTCAAGTTTTTGATCTCCTGTTGTTCAGTGTGTCATTAACAGTTAAACATGATTAATGACTGTTTGTCAGGTGAAAGGCTTTGCAGCGTGGAGGACTGCATCCCCGGCGCAGGCACGTATCTGCGGCACGGCTCCATTTATGCCTCGCTGGCAGGCTACGTGCTCAGGAGGAATGAAGGCGAGGAGGTGAGGACGTGAGCGAGAGTGACACACAGCTGTTTACATATGTGTGTGTGTGTGTGTGCGTGTGTGTGCGTGTGTGTGTGGTGAGATTGCGCAAGTCTGTGCCTTGCAGGTTTGAGCAGACATGCCCACTTTATCGCTCTTCATTTCTGTTCAGCAGAAAATCTTCAGTTTGTTTTTTTTCTGACTTTCTGTGTTTCAGATTGTGAAGGAATTTAAAACTGATTTGAATCTGTTTTTTGTTTGTTTTTGGTTGTTTATGTTGTAGCTACCGGTGATCTCGGTAGTTAAAGAGACAGAAGCACAGCTTTTGCCCGACGTCGGAGCCATCGTCACCTGTAAGGTAGGTGTTAGGGGTGTGTGTGTGTGTGTGTGTGTGTGTGTGTGTGTGTGTGTATGTGAAACACACCTCTTCCAGTGCTGGGAACCACATTTAGGAAACCAGAAAATCCTTTAATGTATTTTTTTTTAACTGTTAGAGATGATTTTGAGATGAAAACCGGCCCAAACTGGAACCAACAGAACTTTTTCATCAAATTAAGAGACGACTGAATGATCACAGGGACGTCAGTGACAGCGAGCAGCTCACATCTATGTGTATATGTATTTAATTTTAAACATTATATTGTTTGGTGCATAAACACTGCAGGCCTTCTTCACTCCATCATTCACCGCTGCTCATATATTTCTTTCTCTCTGTCTTTCTTTTCACTTTTTTCACTCCTCTTTTGAGTTTTCCCTCTCCATCTCTTCTCACTTTTCTCTTTCTTTCCCTGTAGTTTATTTTTCATCAAACTAAGAGATGACTGCTACAAGTTTTTCTTTCTCTCTTCCAGCCTTTCCTTTCAGTATTCTCTCTCTTTTAAATTTCATGAAGTCAGTGACGAGCGGAAAGAACATCTGCACCGCGACACGATGATTTACATTTCAGCCCGAAAGTGCTCAGAAGAAAATAACGTTGCATTTAAGAAAGAAAAAAATAAAATATCATTGTGTGTATTTACAATGCCATGACATTATCAGTGCACTTAAGTACGTCCATGAAGCCGAGACACATGATCAGAAACGTACTGGAAATATTTCTGGGTTTTTTTCTGTATTAATGTTTTTTTTTTTTTTTAAATTTAAAAAAAATCACAGTTTAATGCAGGTTGAGAAAGAAAACAATACTGACAGCTTAAACAGCGGCCTAAAAAAAAAAAAAAGGAGTAGGTTTTTTAAAATTTTTCTTTCTTTCTTTCTGTCTTTCTTTCTTTCTTTCTTTCTTTCTTTCTTGGTGTTTCTGTATTACAGCCAGTCAGCATTTATCTGTGCTGCTAGCCCCGCCCCCTGATAACTATTTGTTCCTGTTTGTGCTGAAGGTGAGGATGCGTTAGTTCCAGGCTTGTGGCCAGTGAAGGGGAAAAAAAATGTAGTTTTCATGAATAATCGTCAAACTCCCTCGCACTGTTCATCGCATCTTTTTAATGGCAGTGGTATAAATGATTTGCGAGGTTGTCATGGCAACAGAGAATCTGAAAACCAGCTTTTTTTTTTTTTTTTTTTTTTTTGGTTATGTAATAGTGTGAGACGAAGCTTCCGCACTGACATTGTAATATATTTTTTTTTGTCTCTGTTTGTTTTTTGTCCCTTTTGCATTAATATTGTGAGTTTGTGTGTCCAGGTGACGAGCATCAACCCACGGTTTGCTAAAGTGCACATCCTCTACGTGGGATCTACTCCTCTCAAAGACAGGTTCAGAGGCACGATTAGGTACACACACACACACACACACACACACACACTTACATTCTGTTGAGCTTGGAAACATGCACTGTGTGTGTGTGTGTGAATAATATGAATAGTGAACACTGTACCTGAGATAACGCCTATCCTGTTTGAAATATAAGGGCTCATGTTTTGGGGGAGAAAATTTCTCAAAAAAAATAAATCCCATAATTCTGTTCACTGGATGACAGTGAAATGCAGGATAATGTAAACTAAATCCTAAACATTTAGAGATCTGTAACATTCAAACTGTTTATCATAATGTCAGTAATATCAGTGTAACATGACTGACAACCACAGACTAGAGCTGGAGCAGGTAACATCCATATATGGTAATATCCATATCACTTAATATTTATGTCACAATACACATTTCTCAGATATTATAGATATTGTGATATCTTTTAATAAATTAAAAAAAACAATAATAATTAATTAATAATCTCAGGAAGCTGTAGGTTTTTTGTAAGTGTTAAAATTGTAAAATCATATAAAAAATATATTTCCTCTGTTTTTGTTCTTTGTTCAAATATTTTTTGTAGACATTACAAAATATAAAAATTAAATGAGTTCATTTAAATTAAATAATTAAATTAAATATCATTTAATTTGTTAAATTAAATATTAAATAAATATTATTTATTTGTTCATTTTTAAATTTTATTTTATTATAATTTGTACAGTACTATTTTTTTAGTACAAAATTTATAGTTATTTATTTTTATTTTCTGACTTCTACATTATTGATTCAGTACAAAAACATTTGATTCCAAACATTAGTTTTCCAGCACAAAATGAAACGTTACAGAAAAATGTTTGTATGTCAGTAAAGAAAGCAGCAGATTCCATAAGAGACACTTTTCAGATAAAAACATAATGAAGGCTGCTGGGTTTCGCTGCAGAAATAAGAAGCGAGTCGACAGTCAAAGTCTCCAGAAGAACTGTGGCTGCTTCTGCAAGATGCTCAGTAACACTTCCAGCTCATTTCCTTATAAAACTGCACACACTGCACCTCAGATACTGCTTTATTTATTTAAAGTGAAGGATCGTCACATTAAATACTGACTTTGTTTCATTTATTACTGTTTTCTGCTCTTTATAGGATTTTTAAAAATGTAGAATCATTTAGTTTCATTATATGAAATATATATATATATGAGATAGATAGATATCCTGTTTGGTAGCAATATTGTGATCTGATATGTTGGTCATGTTGCCCAGCTCTGCTCCAAACCTTGCAGAGTGAAAGATCATTTTCATCTTATTTACCTTCCTGCTTGAAAAATCCATATTCAAGAAATGTGTCTGCATGTTTCTGAGTCAGTCACTTGGTGATGTTGAGGAACTGGCAGACGGAGCTAGAGGTGGATGAACGCAGAGATTTGTGCATATTTTATCGCTCTACTCTTGCGCTAGTGCAACGTGTCCAGATGGCAGTAAAGACTGAAAAAACACGATTTAATTTAAAACGTCGCTTTTTCGCAGGAACGTATCAACGCAGTAGCAGGCAAAAATCCATCTTTATAACATGAGAGCGATATTCGTGATATAAATTTGTGAAATGAATGAAAGCCCTGGTTTGGGAACTCCTGCTGTTATGAAAGGTCACATGATTAAATGTTAAGGCTTGGACATGTGACTTTAGGGAAATGTAAAGAAAAACCTCGCGTGCTGTTTGTGAAACTCCAGAAATAACTAATAAAGTCAGTTTTGAAGTTTTAGAATGAGTGTGCAGGATTTAAAACCGTGTTCAGGTGTAAGAAAGTTCTGTGTAAGTATGTTGAGTGTAAACAGAGAAGGTCATGTGATTCCTATCTGATTTATTACACTACACACAGCTGTGCATTTCCAGAAAAACAACAATGTTTGCTTGAGGCACTTTCAGGTGGCGAACAGCAGTGTGAACTGACTGAATCTCTCTCTCTCTCTCTCTCTCTCTCTCTCTCTCTCTCTCTCTCTCTCTCTCTGTTTCTGCAGGAAAGAAGACGTGAGAGCGACAGAGAAAGACAAAGTGAGGATGTTGTATATTTCAGAAACTGGTTTGTTTTCTGATCTTTAGTGTAACGCCATTAGGACATTATATTTGTTTCGTAATGTTGTCATTGTCAATTAAATATATTTTTTTTTTAGATTTGTTGTCACAGTACAGTTTACACAGGATAAAAATAAAAGACGAAGTGAAATCTTAAAAGACGAGTGAAATTCTCAAGTTACAGATCACCCAAATACAAAGCATTTAATTAATTAATTTAATACAAAGCATCAGTTCATTAATAATAATTAGAAGTAAATACAAAATAAAATATAGTACGAGGTATAATGTATACAGTATGCATAATTTTTATATATAAAAAGAACTTTGTTTAATTTTTTATTTATGTAATTCAGTTTTTAATTTTATATTTAAAATGTGTTTTTTTTCCCCCGCAGGTGGAGACGTATAAAAGTTTCAGGCCCGGTGACATCGTCCTCGCCAAAGTGGTATCCTTTGATCATGTGATCACTTCTGAGTTTGTGTTGTATGTATGATGTCCGCCATTTTGTTGTTGACCCTTGACCTCTCCGGTCAGATCTCATTGGGCGACGTGCAGTCGAACTACTTGCTGACCACGGCGGAGAACGAACTGGGCGTGGTCGTGGCCCACAGCGAGGCAGGTGAGTGGACACGCCCACTCGAGAGAGGATGTCTGTCAATCAGACAGAGGTGTAGCTGACCGCTAACCGCCCCGTATAACCACGCTGTCCGGTTCTGGATTCTGATTGGTCAGAAGGTGTAGATTAATTTTCTATAACAGCAGCTCTGACAGTAGCACAGGTTTATATTAACGCTCTCGTTCTGATACGTTAACGTTTCTATAGTAACGGATCATTCACAGGGACTTTATAAACAGATAAACAAAAAAACGTGTAATCATCGATATGGTGTAAGGAGACGTTTATTTAAAAGGAAGGAGTCTCCAGTGTCAGCGCTTTATAACTTTGTAACATGACAATCTGTGGGTTTTTTTTTTTTTGTCTTATTAACTTTGAGATAAAAACAGAGAGGCTGGTGAGTGAACGACTGTTTATAGCTGCTATAACGTAAGTGACAACTTGTTTAGTGGACGTTCCACAACATTAAGTGTAACAAATAAATGGATAAAAAACATGATGTTGCCATTTTAATAATAAAAAATTGTAATTGTTGGTAAATTGTTGTGGTATACGAGGAGTAAAACACTTTAAGGTGTGCAGTTAAAGGAAAATAACCAACGTCAGGGTGTTGTAGCTATTAATAACTAACCTTCTGTACTTTATTTATAATGAAACATTTCACGATTGTTACATTAGAGACTCGACTCAGGTCGTCATTTCTTCCAGAATATTTCATTTAAAAATTTGTAACGTTTTTTCACTGTAAATTTATTAGCGTTTCTGAATTCCTGGACTCAGCAGAATGTGTTAAATGTTTTGCGTGAACATAGCAGAGCTTGTTTAACAGGCCGGAGTTACGTGAGTGTAAATGACGACGTGTGTATAACAACATTCTTGAAAATTGTTCCGTTTCACTGAGGCATGAACGACTTCCCTGAAACGGTCATTATTTAGACGGTGACGGACAGGTTCCTCGTTTAAAGTTAGAAAGTTTAACCTGACCTTGTGTATTTGTGAATCGTTAAACTCTATATAATAAACATTTCCACAATAAAATATGAGTGTAGACCAAATGAACCACGGAAAGCAGAAAAGGTGTTCAGGTTTATTAGTTTCATGTACTCATTATCGAGGAAGAGAGGAAAAAATAAGAAACGACTTTGACCACGATTCACGAGATTGCTCAATATAAAGAATTTACACTTGGATGATGAGTCGCAGTTAGACTGGGACCAAGATCAAAACTTATGACAAAGTTACACACACTTTTCATGTTTTGTGAATTATGTAATTTTGTCAGCAAATGTTGAAAGTGAGGTTGAAGTTTTTCAGCGTTTGTGGTTGGAGTTCACTAAAGCCGGGCTCACGCTGCATGTCGAGTGATCTGAGCACCGCTGGAAAATGTTCTCGTTTTTAAAGATGCGCAGTTTTAGAAAATGGACGCAGAATTTAACATTTGCATCAAACACATCAGCACAGATCAGGTTTGTTTTCCACGCAAACTAAGCACGAGTAGCTAGACGAGGCTTCTGTGCATCGTGACAGTGTTCATGCTACGCCACGTCCGATTGTACAAAAGCGAGTCAAATGAAAACATTAAAAGTGTTACTTCGAATTTTTTTTTTTTTTTAATAAAAAGAGTCCAGATACTTTTGTGACACCTATTTGTAATAAACAATGCAAAAATAAAACAAATTACCATTTTCATTTGGACTCATCCTCATATTTTCTGCATCTGCATCTCAGTGGAACGTTTCAGACTTCGCTTAAGGCCTCAGCGTACTTAATGTGGAAACGTCGTCTGTGAGGACCATGTGAAGATGAAATCTAGCATGGTTTCGTATTAGCCATCGTGTACGAGTGCTCCAGTCCTTAAAAATTTCACAGTGATTTCCATGACGACAGGAAAAGGTTTTCCCGCTGCGAAGTGCCGACATTATAATAAAGTACAAGGAGTTTGTAATTACATGAAGTACTGATAGAAGAGCTGCTTATTTTATTCGATATTTACAAAGAGCTAATGACTGAGAGAAACCTCCAGTGTCTTTTTCTGAGGATTTTTGAGAGGATTAACTAAATCGAAGGTTGAGGATGGTGAGATTAGCATGCTAGTGAACAGCTAGGCGACGCTTTGGCGTGGTCTGTATGAACGATCGCGGGCTTGGTTGCGTAGCGCGTTTGTCCGTGGAGTTCGCTCAGCTGCCGTGACACGATGAGCGAAGCCTCCTCACAATTACGTCATGTCGTTTGTGGAAACTAACCCAACGTTATCGCCACGTGAAGTGTGCCGTGGCCTTAAATTGTGTGTAAATTGCGCAGAAATCATACAGTGTGTGTTTGAATAACGTCGTCTCTGTGTTGTACAGGAGTACAGATGGTTCCTATCAGCTGGTGTGAGATGCAGTGTCCTCGAACGCACAATAAAGAGTTTCGCAAGGTGGCGCGAGTGCAGCCGGAGTACCTGCAGGCGTGAACGACCCCGAGCGCCAACCTTTACCCCCGGAACACACAGCTTCATACACACACACACACACACACACACACACACGCGCTTATATAGTGAAGCTAGCCGTGATGTAGGTGTCACTCAACTGGAAATGCTGGAGTTTGTAACCCCAGTTTACTGAGAATTTTGATTAAATTTCATTAGAGTGCTTTGACCCGTTCATGTTAGCGTGAAAGTGTGACTAATGTGCTCTAACAGGAATCGCTTTCTTTTCTGAAGATCAAACTGGAGAGCAACGTCCAGAACCAGCTAGCGTTCCTCCCCCTCAAACAGGAATTTTTTGAAGAATGTTTTTTTTTTTTTTTTTAAACTGTGCAGTTTTCAAGCCTCTGTAATGCACATGGACCGCTAACGAAATGCTCAGAGATGATTTCATTTGTCTTTTTAATTTTTTTTTTCCAGCCATCATTTTATGCTTAAGTCATCCTGCTTGTTCTTTTTCTAAATGGTTTCATTTCTGTACATGGAGAGGTCATGTATTTACAGCAGTCCAAATAAAGTGAAAGAAAAATGAGTACTCTGATGAAGTCATTCTTTTTAAGTTGAACAACATGAAGGCTGAATTAGCTACAGTTAAAGAAATAAGAAAGAGACACTGACATCATTTCCTGCGTAAAATTCCACACGAGACTCTGTACACGTTTAGGCTGCGTGCGTTTATCGTTTGTGTCCACAGGTTAGAAAGTTACTCAGAGGAACTGTGATGGTGTTAAAGCCTGTGAAAAAGAAAACACCGCGGATTTGTTTCTCAGAGTTGTTGCAGTTCAGTCGTTCTCCAGCAGGGCGGCGGCGACGAGACACACACACACACACACACACACACACACACACACACACACACACACACACACACACACTACACTGGATGTGGTGGTTCATTCCACGCTCAGATCCTTTACCACATCAGTCATCAAACCGTGTCGAGTTCTGACTCCGAGCGTTTGCATCAATATGAAACTTCTTATCGGGCGGCGCTGAGAACCCAAGCCCCGCCCCTCTGTTCTGAAAGTCCATTCGCCGGTTCTGTGCTCGCTCAAACTCTCCCAGAAGGCCTTGCTGTAGAGTCTGCTGGCCCTCCTTTCCCAGAGCCATGTTGAAGCGGCTGGCGCTCTGTCCGACCGGCTGGCTGCCCTTCTTTAACCCGCCCATCAGTCGAAGGAACTTCAGCTGTCGCTCCGAGCTGTCAAACTGCGCCGTGTCCCACTGACCGAAATTCTACACACACACACACACACACACACACACACAATAAAGATACGACTCCTTATACCACTGAAGTCTGGATTCTGATTGGTCAGAAGGTGTTGATTCACTTTCTATAACAGCAGCTCTGACATCACAGGTTTATATTAATGCACTTGTTCTAATACTTTATCGTTTCTATAGTAACAGCTTTTTAACATGAATGGAAGGAGTCTCCAGTGTCGGCGCTTTGTTACAGTCAGATCTAAAGCTGTAAGTAAGTTTTCTGACATCTTCAGGACAGAGTTGTTTACGCTCTGCGGTTTCTCAGTAACATGACAAGCTGCAGGTTTGTCTGGTGAGAATAAAGACAGGCAGGTGAAGGAACGACTCTTTATAGCTGCTATAACGTAAGTGAGAACAGGAACTAACTTGTTTTATAGAACATTAAACATAACTATAAATGGATAAAAAGTACAACGTTCTTATATAGGTAAAAATTTGTTATCAGTAATAAATTACTGTGGTGTAAAGGGAATAAAACTCTTCAGGATGTGCTGTTATGGGAACTCTGGAGCGGTAACAGTGAATCCACTTCATCACACCATCACGTCATTGATTAATTTCCTGCAGCAGCACGACACGGAGTGATTTATCCTGTATAGCGTATCTGGAGAAAGGGTGTGTGTAGATACGTACCGCTTTGCTTTGCGATTCTTTATCGAGGTCCTTTTGCAAAGCTAAACTCTGCGCCTGAAAAATCACACAATAACACATTAGAGCACTCTTTTTCAGAGTGTCTGTGTGTGTGTGTGTGTGTGTGTGTATGAGACAAACATGTGTAAATAGTGGTGCTTTAGCAGGTTGTTAGAAACCTCGGCTTGGTTTCCCAGCCTCACAGACCTGAACTGAACACTGCTGGTCTGTAGACGAAAAAATCCACTTGTGTTTCTTTTTATTGCGTTTCGTTAACGCGTTAAAGATCAACTGTGTCACTAGACGAGAGAGATGAGAAAAATATCGCATCGCGATGTATAGGTTTGCGAACAAACTCCTAGCTCAGCAGTAGTGCTGCATTAAACAACACTGTTCAAGATACTTTACTTAATATCTACAAAATACATCTTATTTTTACTTTTTATATTCAGAAAATACAACCTTAATTATGAAAAAATAAATATTTAACAATAAAACAACTATTTTTTTTTAAATTTTACAACCTGTAAAAATGTTTATTTTGTTATTTCAAAGATTAAATAAGTATAAAAATTGAACCCGCATTAGGCTGCTTCCAGTCGGTTTGTCATCACGGTGTTTTAAACGTATAAAAAGTTAGCACAATATCTCACAACATGGATATTACATCATCATATCGCCATGAAATCATCCTATAACTGCTCTGAGCCTTGTTCTCTCCTAACCAGGGACGTTATTTTATACAGCGACTTCAGGAGGAGGTTAAAGTGAAACTCTGCTGAAACACAAGAAATATGTTTCTATTAAAATCTGTCACGTGTTTAGTGATTGTGATGTGAATTGTTGGTTGGCGCTGTATTTTCGTTGTTTCTGTGCGACGTTAGCGGTCGTGTGTCGCTCTGATGTCACAGCGGGACACTGTTGTTGTTCTTGTTATCGCAGTTACGGAAAAAAATTCGAATGATCTGAAACTCGGGTGATAACAGTTCGCTGTTTTCTCTGTTTCTCTCTCCTACGCGCGAAAAGAGCAAGAGCTTCGTTTCTCACTCGCCATTTTCCAGCGACGCTCATATTCACGAGAAATCCGATGGAGAAGTAGAGGAGATGTCGTTCCCAGAATGCACTGCGGCTACAGAACGACTCAGTTGAGACTCAACTCGGCTAGTTAGTGATCTACAAGATGACGAGTGTGATGGTGTTGAAGCTGATCTGTTGTGGACAGACTAAAACACTAAAGCGCCGCTGCATCGCTCTCTTTAGACAGAGAAGAAGCGAGAGCTAAATCTCATTACGTCACGATCAGGACGTAGTCGAACGGCATTGTGGGTAACGTAACCACTGGTCCAGAATGACCAGAGACCAACAAGGCAATGAAAGAAGTTTTTAAAAATTTTTTTATTATAAAACAAATCTTGTATAAAACATCACATGTTCATTTTAATTATAATTTATTAATTAAATATATATTTATAATTTATTATGATGTTCATTATAATAAAGTTTAATATGCGAGCTGCTCAGAGTGGAGTTTTCCCTCAACACCTTAAAAAAAGACACTTTAATATTATAATAATAATAATATTATTATTATTATAATAATATTTGATGTATTTTAAATTACATTTCAATTATTTTATTAATAAATCAATACATTTTTTATTTTTATTTCCGCCATATCTCACACCATTACGCAGAATATAATATAAAATAAAGTAAAGGTAACTTTTTTCCAGACTCTACGTGATCTAGAATCTGTGCACTCACTTCATTAGCCTTTGCTCCGTCCTCCTCCGTCTCTCTTTCCTCCTCCGTCACTTTCCTCTCCACCGCCTGTTCATCCTCCGTTTCTTCGTCTCCTTTTTCCTTTCGCTTTTTCTGCTTTTTCTTCTGCCCAGGTGGATTTCCGTCATCTTCAGCGTCTCCCACGTTCTTCATCTGTTTCCTCTGTGGTTCTTCCTCTACGAGTCTGTTTGTGCTTTTTTCCTCCTCTTTCTTCTTCTTCTTCTTCTTCTTCTCTCCTCCTTCCTTCTCCTGCTCTTCTCCAGGTCCAGTGTTCTCCTCCGTCATCATCATCATCTGTTTCTTGCTGCCTTCTCCTTCAGCTGTCTCTTGTTCATCACTCACTCCACTCTCCTTCTTTTTCTTCTTCTTCTTCTTCTTTTCCTCCTGCTCAGTTTCTTTCTCCTGCTCTTCTCCTGCCTGAGCTTCACCTCCTCCTGCTTTCTTTTTCTTCTTCTTTTTCTCCATCTCTCTGTTCAGCTCCAGTTCTGCAGTCTCGTCTCCATCTTCTTCTTCTCTACCTTCGCTCTTTTCCTTCCTTCTTTTCCTCTTTGCTGACTTCTGTGACGTTTCTTCGTCGATGCTACTCGAGCTGCTCTCTTCAGACTTCCTCTCGGATTTCTTCTTTTTTGACTCTTTTTCTTCACAGACGTCTGTTCTTTCGCTTTCTTCGCAAACTTCTTTTTTGGCTTTTTTTCTCTTTAAGTCTTTTTGTGACATCGCTCCTTCCTCCCTTGCTTCCAGACGTTCCTCAGCATTATCCTCCTCCATCTCTTCCTCTCTTAGCTCTTTCTTTACCTTTTTCATCTTCTTTTTCTTTTTGTCCTTTTCTGGAACTCCTACATCCATCATTTCCTTCATCTCTCTCTCTCTTGGACCACAGCCTCCTGTAAAATCAACAAATAATTAAATTCATAGAATTTCACAGGTTTTTTTTTTTTTTGGATGGGGCATTTCAGGGGGAAAAAAGTATCCCTAGATGGATGGATGGATGGATGGATGGATAGATAGATAGATAGACAGACATACAGATAGATAGATAGCCTATATGTTTTTTGTCTTGATTTATAGAATTGTAGATTTATGCCCAAGAGCTGCAGCTGTAATCATAAACACTGTCCTGTAGCTCATCCCAGGCCCCTTATTCAAAATCTGCTCACACTGAACATCCTGTAAACACACTCAGTACTGTTTGTCTTTTCTCTTCTACACCTGTACAGTGTAATGATTTCTAATCCCACTATCCAGTGACTAACAGATACGGATGGGCTCCGTTTTGAGTCTGGTTCCTCTCTTCCTCATGTCGTTCTCCTTGCCACTGTCTTGTTCATTTGAGATCAAACATAAATCTACATCCAGATTTCAGTACATCTGCTGTGTGACAATGTTACTATTGTAAAAGCATTACACTCTATGGCCAAAAGTATGTGCACCCCTTGTGTACTATCACACCCATATGTGCTTGTTGAACATCTCATTCCAGATTTATTCTCCCTGTGTTTGCTGTTATAATAAGCTCCACTCTTCTGGGAAGCTTTCCACTAGATGTTGGAGTGTGGCTGTGGGGATTTGTGTTCATTCAGCTACAAGAGCATTAGTGAGATCAGGCGCTGATGTTGGGATGTCGAGGAGGTCTGGGGTGCAGTCGGTGTTCCAGTTCATCCCAAAGGTGTTCAGTGGGGTTGAGGTCAGGGCTCTGTGCAGGACACTCGAGTTCTTCCACTCCAACCTTCACACACCATGTCTTCATGGAGCTCGCTTTGTGCACAGGGGCATTGTCATGCTGGAACAGGTTTCAGCCTCTTAGTTCCAGTGAAGGGAAACTGTAACACTACAGCACACAGAGACATTCTATACAATTGTGTGCGTCTGACTTTGTGGTAACAGTTTGAGGAAGAACCACATATGGGTGTGACGATCAGGGGTGCACATACTTTTGGATATACAGTGTAAATCTACATGGGTGTTTCTGCAAAGCTGATTTGCGTCAACATCTGTTGGTGAAAGTGATATACAAATATACAGAATACAAGACATTTTTTTATGATTTTTACCAAGGTGCCTATAATTCAACAACACAAACATGTGTTTAGATCTTGTGTATTTTGGTCATGTTGTGTAAGTGTGTTCATGTTTAAGCCACTGTGGCCTTGCTTTCATGTGTCTCTCATACTGTACACTTCACTTTAGAAACAGATCCTGACATTTTTATTGTAAAAGTGTCCATTCAGAGCCAAAACTCTGAGCAGTAAAGTCAGCAGTCTGTGGTTAGAAATTCACAGGTTCACATTCAGAGCAAAAGCGACAACACTGCAGTGGACATCTGTGTAAGAGGATTAAAGAGTTTAAGTTTTATACTTCAACAGGATCTGAGTGCTATTAAACTGTTATTAAAATGACAAAGTGTGTCACGTTGTGTACATTTCATTACAGCCAAAATAACCCTCTGACCCAGACATTGTTTAGTCGAAATGCAGACATTTTGCTCCTTTGTTTAGTGACACAAACAAACAAACAGAAGTGTAATAAACACACAACGCTCCTGTTAGATACAGAAAGATTACATTAGCTAGCACACATTCAAACACACAAAATGTCCAATTTTAACTGTAAAAGAAACACACAAGTCAACTTACTTAAATACTACACGTGCAAGGAAAAATCTCCCGTCCTGTACAATGCGGAAGTAACCCGGAAGTGCTTCAATACGCTTCCTTTGGTAGCAACAGTGCGCATGTCCCTGGCAACAACAGCAACAACCGTTAGAAATCATTATTATAAAAATGTTATGTAATATTTTTTTCCCCCTGCGATTTAATATTGTTAAATAATCCTGTTATTTAATCGTCAGAAATACATATGTGCACTTTAACATGGTTTAAAATGCAAAAAAAAAAAGTTTAAATTTAAACAATGAATCAGTGATGATGGTGAAATGTATAATTATTATAATTACACCTCATTTAGGTGTAAGTTCTGTAATTAGTGCCTTTATTGGATCTTTGAAAGAGTTTAATAAGTCATTCTTTATATTATCCGAGCCAGTGAAAAAAACCAAAGCATCTCCTTTTAATCACTTCTACATTTAGTTTGTTTATATATTTTAAAAAAAACACAAATTATGTAAATATACATGTTTATTGTTTACATTTTTGCCACATTTACTGTATGTCAGTGTATACAGGGTTTCACAATGTTCCCATGCTGTAGCTACACACCGCTTTCCTAAGAGAATTCATAACATCTGTATTTTAAAATGACACAAATCAGAGCTGATCTCCTACTTAAGACATCTTTAACACACTCAAAAACACTCAGCTTCATTTTTCATAGTTTTATTTCTGCATCTTTCATTCTAAACTACGAGGCAAAATCAGACAGAAAATCAGCTACATCTCAAGATTTCTATAAAAGTGAGATTTAGCAATTTAAAACCACGTTCAAGGTCAAACATTATTCAAACACGATGATGAACTTTTGCGTGAAGCGGACTTTAGTGTGCTTCTGAATTTCTACTCTGTTACACAATATGTAACATCTTACAGTAAAGTGATGCGAACTTCAGCGTGTAATAATCACGTCTTTCACACGGAGTTTGCGTGTTCTCCCCGTGGTTCAGGGGTTTCCTCCGGGTACTCCGGTTTCCTCCCTCAGTCCAAAGACATGTGCTGTAGGCTGACTGGCATCTCTGAATTGTCCATAGTGTGTGTGTGTGTGTGTGTGTGTGTGTGTGATTGGCACCCCATCCAGCGTGTCCCCCGGCTTGTGCCCCGAGTCCCCTGGGATCGGCTCCAGGCTCCTCATGACCCTGTGTAGGATAAGCGCTACAGAGAATAGATGGATGGATGGATGGATGGATGGACGTCTTTCACACGTGTACACACATAGACACCTCATGTACAGTGTTTCTCACATTTTTCACATGATCACATATCATTCACATAATGACCAAATGGAATGTTCTCGTATCAGTATTTTATTATTTCTGAAGAATGAAGGATGAGAAAACATGTGTGTGTGTGTGTGTGTATAATATCAGAAATATATTCAGGTTAAACGCTTGCTCCATAAAAGCTTTAACAATGTTTTTTTAAATGTCTTGAGATCCACATTTTACAATAAATTACCTTAAAACTTCAACTTTGGGAAAAGTTTATATGATAAATATCTTTATATGATGAATGTTTATATAATAATTGTGTAACGCTACAGGCGGGGAATATTATCTATCATTTTTCATGGCTGTAATCATTTTTAAAGATCTCTTTTAAAGATCATTCTGCGGTCTATTTCAGCTCCTTCATTACAGGAAATTTATTACAGATAATTTATTAAATTTATACAATTTGAAAGATTATTGGAGAGAGATACACACTGCCCTACAAGATATTTTTAAATGTCTAATGCCCTTAGAAATTAAAACCATTTATTTTGGATATATACCTCAAGAATGGGTGAAAAGAGATAAATATTTAATGTATATATTGTATTGCTGATGGCTAGTAAAAAGACTGTTACTTGGAAACGGTTGTCACAGGAGAACATAACTCTAAATCCATGGATGGAAATTACAATGGACATTTACAAAATGGAAAGATAACAGCATTTGTCCTTCATAAGCTGAAACAATTTGCTTCATACTGGGAAAAATTTAACTATATAACACCCCATAGGGCTGATTTTATTTTCACAAGTCAATAATTCTGATGTACAGAAATGTTCACTCCCTACATGTACATAGTTTTTCCTTATTTTTTTGTTCTTTCTTTTTTTTCATGTGTATATTTTTGAGTACTAAATATTACAACATATATATACACAAAAGTACATACACACAAATTGCTATTCTGAGATATATGTTAAACATGTACAGTATCTGCAATACATCTGATGGAAAGGTTGGTTTGATATTGAATGTCGGTAAAAAATTATATACATATATATATATATATACACACACACACACACACACACACACACAATATGGATATTCAACATTAATATCAAAGACAACTGTGATTTTGTGGAAAGTGTGCTGATGTGTATTTTAATTGTGTCCTGTAATGAACATTTACAGATTTGGAGACTATTATTAACATATGAATCCAATATTAACACTAATGTAAATAAAATGGACGTCATGTCCAGGATAAAGCACATCCTGAAGACGACTGAATGGATGCCATGTTACTTTTTAATTGTATTTGTAGTAATACAATTAATTTATAATAATTTATAACTGACTTTATTATTATTATTATTATTATTATTATTATTATTATTATTATTATTATTGAAGAAAATCTTGTTAGAGGTAAAGACACAGAAACTATTTTGCAATGTAAAATACAAAATACAGAACTACAAAATATACACTCACCGTCCACTTTAATAGGAACACCTGTAACACCTGTACAGCGGCACATTCATGCAGGTGTGTCATCTCAGTGTTAGCCACGAACAGGAATCTGAGACAGTTGAAGATCACCTGGGCTTTTTCTAATCTTCATCTGTTGTCCAGGTTTGATGAGTGTGTGCCCATGATAGCCTCAGATTCTTGTTCTTAGCTGACAGGAGCGGATCCCAGTGTGGTCTTCTGCTGTTGTAGCTCGTCCACCTCAAGGTTTGATGTGTTGTGCATGCTGAGATGCTTTTCTGCTCACCATGGTTGTAAAGAGTGATTGTATGAGTTACTGTAGACTTCCTGTCAGCTCAGACCAGTCTGGTCATTCTCCACAGATCTCTCTTATCAACAAGGTGTTTCAGCCTGCAGATCCTCCTGACACAGGATGTTTTCTGTCTTTCGCACCTTTCTGTGTAAACTCTAGAGACTGTTGTGTGTGAAATTCCCAGGAGATCAGCAGTTTCTGAAATACTCCAACCAACCCATTTGGCACAAACAATCATGCCACGGTTAAAGTCACAGAGATCACACTTTTTCCCCATTTTTCCCCATTACCT
The DNA here is from genome assembly GCF_027358585.1 of Pangasianodon hypophthalmus. Lineage (NCBI taxonomy): Eukaryota > Metazoa > Chordata > Actinopteri > Siluriformes > Pangasiidae > Pangasianodon > Pangasianodon hypophthalmus. The sequence goes on along the minus strand of NC_069735.1, from coordinate 15,980,344 downwards.
GAAGCTCTTGACCTGTATCTGCATGATCTTTTGCATTGTGCTGCTGCCACATGATTGGCTGTACAGGTGTTCCTATTAAAGTGGACAGTGAGTGTATGTACGCATATGTATTTACTGTATCAGCTTATTGTTTGGGGGAAAAAAAGAAAGAGAAAAGCAGTTTGTGTGCCATGGTTAGCTTTATTGTCAAAGAGGAGACACTGAAATCAAATAAACCGCACCATGTATTTAGCACAACTGTACTGTATGAACGTAAACGCGTGTGCAACGATTAATTCCGTCCGCGTCAAACATCCCACCCACCGCACCCTCCACCCCCATCATGATATGAAATGGAACAGTCCAGAGTCCAAACGGATCGTCCAAGCCTGCACCATGTACAAACCCGAGGGGGGGGTCCTCAAGGTAAAGTGGTGTGAGAAGAAGAAGAAGAGGTGAAGGTGGGGATGATCTCGTGATCCCTCGGCGGACGAATTAAAAACGCTCCAGGGTCCAGGACAAATCTTCAGAAGCTTTATACCAAAGCGTGCAAAAATTACACCACTAACATCGCCATTAAACAAATGTGTTTGTTAACAAAAGCACAGACAACGTTACGATCCTTCGTCTATTTAAAGTGCTACTCATATTCAGTTACTCTTACTATAAAATAAGCCTAAATCTCAACACACTGCTCACAAAATAGTTACAAAAACCGCTTTTCCAAACGACTTTGAACAAGTTAGAAAATTCACTTTGAAGAGAGAAAGAAAAAAAAAAAACTATTCAACACCAAGGCTGGAAATGAATGAGAATATGCATTAGTACAGCATCATGTCTTAAAGTGCACAGAAACACGTCCCTGAATAGCAAAAAAAACCAAAACACAGACTCTCACATCAGCCTTTCTTATCAAAACTATGGCCTTTTACTTTTTACAAAACTCTTTAATAGTCTGTGTGAGGACTAAAAAAAAAATGATGGCAACAGAAAGTTATGGTTAAATGAAGAAAAAGTTCACATTTTCTGATTGTCTTCATCCCTGTGTTAGGAATTAAGCAGATTTCTAACAAGTTCACCAACTAACCAAATGAGCCGTTAGAAAATATAAAAAGAAACGCCTTCTTTCTGTCAATATAAATTCTTTTATATTGTTAACATCATTATTGACTGAAGTGTTATTGGTAAACATATCCCAAATAGTGCTTCATAGGAAACAGAACAGGCAAAACTGGCTAGTTAATAAATTATTAATACAGTACGTTACGTCAGAATGATATCAGCTGCTTTCACGTCGGCGGGTTTTTTTTTTCTCACCCACGTTTTAAATCTAATCCTTCAGGACTTAAGATGGAGGGATGCGAACGGTTTTTAAATGGTGGTGCTTCTGGCGTTTTTTTTTTTTTTTTCACAGCATTTTTCTTTCTTTATTTTAACGCTCTCACTTTGGGTAAGGGCTTTATCCCCGTCAGGAGCTGTGAGATTGGGATACACCCCATACACACTCACACACATTCACACACTCTTTCACACCTAAGGGCAATTTATCTTAATTAATCCACCTACTGGCATGTTTTTGGGAGGTCGGAGGAAACCAGAGAACATGGAGGAAACCCATATATATATATATATAATTTACATTCATCATATTGTCAGAAACCGCTCCTCCGATTTCACCTTTTCTTTACCATATGCTCTTGGTTTTGATTCTGGTCCTGTCTCCGCCCCTTTCCTGTCATTGGTCTGTTACCTAATGTGTGCACCTGTTCGCAGTTCAGCCCTTGATTAGTTTTTCTATTTCTGCTCTCCCACACCTGTCACGTCTCACGTTTCACGTTTTTTTTTTTGTTTGTTTTTGCCTTTGCTGCAGTTTAATGGTCGTGAATGCGAATTTCACGTTTTTCTTTCGACACCCAAATCATACCAACAAAAAAAGTTTGCTTCATAAAATACTGGCGCATTGCAGAGTGTCATCACAGCAACACTGGACTCACTAACCAATTTATCTCCATCCAGCATCGAGTTAAAGCTCGTTTCATACAAGGAAACGTGTAGAGAGCCTTTTCTTAATGGTTCGGAGTGACTCATTGTAATTCAGAGTTTTACCAATTTTCCATCACCAGTCTCCATATTTCCTTTACAGTTCGCTTGGCAGGTTTGCTCTCCTGTTCCTTTGTCTCATTTGTACTGATTACGTTCTGTGTTTTCCCGTTTCCTGTTCTGCGTTTTCATTCTTTGCTCGTGTTTTCGCTTCTCTTCATGGATTATCCTCGTCTGATGCTGTCTGCCTGTTCTCTGACCCCCGCTAATGATTACTGGATTTGCTCTGTTAAACACCACGCTGCTTGCGTCCTGCCTCTCACTCTCGCATTTTACACACACATAGCAATTTACATCAAGAGGACAAGTTAATAATAGCAGAAAAAAGGATAAGAACAAGGATAACAGAAACACAATCTATACACAAGATGTAAAGGAAAAAAAAAATTTCATAGCATTCATAATACTGGCATTCATGCTTAGGCTTTTCTTGTTAGTTTCTTTAAGGTGCTTATTAGTGACGCAAAAAAATCTATTAGAAAAAGAATATATTTGGGTTTTGTGAGAAATTTCCACTTGCAGTCTTGTGCAAAAGTCTAAAGAAATGCAGTAAAGCAAAGCAAAATACCTTCAGAAATGTTTTCTACATATAATATCTACTCTACAGAGCAGCAAACAGTAATAAATAAAAAAAAAATCAGTATGTGGCATGAAAACACTTTGCCTTTAAAAATCCGTCAACAGTCTCAGGTATCATTTGTGCAGTTTTAATAGCTGGAAAGTTTTTCTGAGCATCGTGGAGAATCTGCCGCAGTTCTTCTGTCTTTACAGCTAAAACCTGACGGCCTTCGTTACGAATCTTTTGTCCGAAAAGTGGTCTATTATGTAATATATATTTTTTTAATAGTTTTTTTGTAAAATTTACTTACATTTTTTTTGGCAAAAACATTTGTAATTCTAAAAATTGCTCTTTTTTTTTTTAACTGATGCAGTAATGCAGACAAAACATTTGAGACAAAATTGTATTAAAAAAAAGACTTTTGCGCAGCGCTGCATGGGTAAAATATTTCCGCATTAATATTCCTAATGTACTAAAGATCTGAGAAGAATATAGAATATTAATATTTGATTCTCTTGCAAAGAAAATGTGTAAAATATTTCCGCGTTAATATTCCCAATGTACTAAAGATCTGAATCTTAATATGAGACGAATATAGAATATTAAAATTTGAGTCTCTTGGTAAGAAAATGGAAAATTTGAGACACTGAACAAAAAGATGATGTCTGCTTTCTCAGAATTTAGCTGTTACGTCATTTGCGGGGTTTATACTGTGTAGAGTTTTCAAATGAACTTCTCTGGCTTTATTCAGGACGAAGTGTAAAATTATTTTCAGGAAAGTGCCGAGTGACATCACACACTTTTTAATCTCCCGACCAATCAGATCGCAGCTCGGAGGACACGCGAGAAAAACAAACATGGAGGATAGCGCTGGGAGAAATAAATACGTCTTGTTAGTGAGTGAATATGACGAGCTTTACGATGTGTTCCACCAGAGATATTTTCAATGTTGATATTTTAACATTGGAATGCAACTAGAGATAAACTGTTACTGCTGGGACGTTTATTGGTTTCTGATGTTCCACTGCCACTAATGGCTGCATACACTGGTGTAAATCAGTAGTTATTAATCTGTTCACAGTCTCCCTCAGTATAGATTTACAAGCATAATTAATTATTATTTATTGGGTTCTCCTCATTATTTACCTTCAGGGCTGTAAATCCATATTCAATAGCAGCGTACATAGAAAACAGTGGAAAAAACCTATACTAGCATGTACATTTAAATTATATTAGTACTTCATTTAAATGGGGCTGGTTTGGCTGGAGTAAAAATTTCAATCTAGTAGCACACAAATCCTTCGTCGTGGTTATATCACAAAGCAATAATCATAATATTAACTGGTTAAATAAATGAATAAAACATAAGGGGACATTTTGTGAGTTTCTCTCGTGAACGTATTTGTGATCAAATTTGGAAACTGATATTTTCAAAGTGATATTTTGCCTTTTTTTTTTTATTATAACTGTCACTAGATTCAAGTTATTGAGTTATTGAAGTTCGGATTAAACCCATTCAATTCACCTGACCAGTAACGTAGCTAACAACTAAAAGAGCCCAATAATCAATACAATAACTGCACATGGAGAACGTCTCCCAAGCCAAAGCTCAGACAAGCCGCCTCATCCTAGTAGGACTAAATGTTAAAAAAAATAAATCGAATCTTTATTATTAATAATGCTACTACTGGCTAGTTAGCGTCTACTCGTGAGTACTGGTAAGAGTGTTGTCATGGTTATTGTGTACGCGGTGTGTGAGTCGCTTCAGTGAGAAGAGAAAAAAAACGCGCGTGTGAAAGCAGCTGTAATTTGTCACCATCCAGTGCAACATCACTGCACAGTCCACACGGAAACCATCGCTCAGGTTCAGGTTAACTTAGAAAGATTATTACATTATTACAATATCATATGAATGCACAGCTTAAGTAAATCTATTAGTTTACCCTCTCCACACCGTATGCCCTTTGACCCTGTGACATCACACAGAGTGTGGCTCATCCGGGTGCTTATTCGATTCACCACAGATGCCTTCCTGTGTAGTTCGGGGGAGCCGTTGGAATCTGTGAGACAGGAAAGCAAAAAAAAAAAGAGTGTTCTGTAAAAGTGTGTGTGCGTGTGTGTGTGTGAGTGTGTGTGTGAGTGTGTGAGTAAACTCTGCATCACATATTCACCGTTCCTCCGTTCATGAGCAGGGCCATCTCAGTGGGCTGGTACACGTGGCTTCGGAATTGAGGTGTGGGCCGTATTACTGTAGCGTGGTAACCTCCGGCCTGCATGCCTGTCTCACACACACACACACACACACACACACAAATACACACACACACACACACACACACACACACAATATTGTAGTCACCCAGTGCCATGTCTGAACCCATTTTAGAGAACTGGTACTGCGCTGGTTAAAGGGGGCCAGCGATGAAACCGAAAAATTTAACGTTTCACATTATATAACAACATTTTAAAATTAATTTAATAAAATGTTACTTACACTAAAGCAATAAGCCACGAGAGTATAAGCATTACAGTGATTTTATCAACAATGATAAACAAAAGCAATATGATAAAATCCAGTGCTTAGCAACTAATTGAATTTATTATTAACAACATTCGCAATAAACAATTCTTCCACCAATCAATGTAGTCTGTTAACAGTAAACCTTGGTTGCTAAGCAACATAACAGACAAAGCTTAGGGTATTCTATACACAGAACAATGGTGGAAGTGTAACTTTTTTTTTTACTGGTATAAACCTTGTACATTAATACACAACTGAATTATTGTGATGTCACAGGTGTCCGAATATCAAGGATTTTACTTAAGCAATATCACAGGAGTAAGAGTGCGGTTATATGGAATATATAAAATTATTTTCCATATTGTGTCTGAAATGTTACTTACTTATTATTAATTTTTTATTTATAAAACTGTATGAAAATAATATCGCACTCGTTCCCGATATTCAGTATAACCGCGCGATTGCGAGTAAGTAACATTTCAGACACGATATGGAAAATTATTTTTTTTTCTGCAGATGAAAACAGATCCCAAAGAAGCTACTTTACTCACTTTATAGCCCCTCGGCTAGCTAGCTAGCTAGCTAGATCACGTAGATTTGTACATTCGCGTTAAAGGTGTTTCAGGTGAAACTGGCATCCCTTCTTCCTTTTCTGCTTCATCTGACGAGCTTTCATATTTTAAGTCAGAAGTTATACTCATGAAAAATGTATCTAACTGATGATGTTGCTAACTGTACTGCAGTAACAGATAAACTGCTGGAAGTGGAATTTTACGTGATGAACACAGAGAAGTGGAACGACACACACCACAGTGAAACGTCCCAGTGCGGTTATAGGAAATATAAGCACTCTTGGAACACCTCTTATCCAATCACAGTAGTGGATCGGAACTATCTGTTGTATAAAATGGCTTTGAAAGCAGCCAATCAGATTTTAGGATTATTTTACATTACATTTACATTTTACATTAGGATTATTTTACATCTAGTTTACTGAGAGCTAGCTCTAGCCTAGCTCAGATTTACTAATTATTGTGCTCAAATCGACAAACAAAAACCTGCCGCTGTTACTAGAACTTGAGGTGTTCCTCAGGGTTCAGTCCTCAGTCCTCCTCTTTTACATCTTTACATGCTAATCTTATGTCATAATTTTTTTCTGTTATGATACACAGATTTATGTCAGTATGGAATCTACCACTGGTCTGTCTAATATTGTGTATTCCTGATATGCAACTATGGATAAACTCCAAAAACTCACATTTTAATTATTTTCCTCATGTCCTTAACATTAATGCTGTGATTATTAAACCCTCACTGTACTGGAGAACCTTGGCTAACCTTTGACCTCTGCCTCATTTTTTGGGTCCCACATTAGAGAACTCACTAAAAAAGTGATTTTTCATCTTTGTATTGTTTGGGCAGAATTTTGTTGGGTGATAATTGTGTTCATATTCAATACTTTGTGATAAATTTTAATGCCTGACTGAAGCTCCTCTTTGCATTACAGGTTATCACTTTCACGATTTACAGATTAATAAACAAACAACCAAATGCTCACGTTTAAATAATGTGACTTGCACAAACACACAACTTTACCTGCACTGTGCTCCTCTATGGAAAACGTCTGTCTTTCTGTGTATGCTGCTCTGTGATTGGCTGGCAGCTCATCATCGTCACGGTAACCATGCGAAGACTGCGGTTGTCGTGCGTCGTAGTAATCCTGGCCCCCTTCATCGCCCCTCTGATTGGTCGTTCGCAGACACAGATGGGCTTCTGGGATGGCGTGGAAGAGCAGCAGTGCCCATCCCTCCATTACTAAGGCTATGGCCAGAGCGGGTTCTTCGCCGTCTGTCTCGCTGGTCGTGGTGCTCTTTCCAGCAGCGTTACCGTAGAGGTAAAACCCGAGCCATGCTGCCCAAACAAGGAGGGAGACGAGACAGGAGAGGAAAAGCCAGACACCGTTACAACTCCATCGGCGTCTCTTCTTCCTGGTTGCGTCATCTACGTGCCTCACGCCACACAGAAGGACTCCGAGTGAGACCGTTGTGGATGTGAGCAGCAGTGCTAATGCGTAGCCGCACACTAGTGCAAAGTCCAGTGGTGGGTAATCGCAGGCGCTGCGGCCCTCGCGCGCCACCGTCAGCAACAGCCACTCTCCGCTGATGACTCCCTGCACGAGTGCAATGCCGAACGCCAGCGCCGAGAGAGAGCCACCTGACGGGCTGCGTTTCCCCGTTGCAAGCTTCCGTAGCCGCAGCGCCTGCACCAACAGGCACGAGAAGCACAGAGCGAAGAGTGAGCTCCACAGCCCGCGACGCAACACACACACTGTCTCGCCGCGTCCCACCATGAACGCCAGAGACAGGCAGAACAGACCCACGGTACTCAGCAGCAGCAGCAGGAGAGGTCCTACACCGCTACGCCGCTCTGGCTCAGTCACCATTTTCAGCTTTGAGAGGAGAACGGCAAAAAGAACGAGAGCCGAAACGGCGCCACCACATGCCACGGCCTCTAAAACAACCCCCCACACAGACTCAAGGTCACACAGAAGCCGGTAAGATGGATGGACACCTGAGCCACACCCTTTGGGAGGGGGCGGAGATTCTACAGGAGATGCACCTGCACCGCAGACAAGCAGAGAGACGAGGACGGTGAGGGTGGGAATTATCGCCATGGCTGCAGGGGAGAGAGAAAAAGAGAATGTTTAATACGCAGATTATTTTCAAGATAATATAACTGAAATGCAGCAAATTGTAGGTTTTGGTTACGTCACAGTTTCTAAGACAGCACTGCAATTTATCAAATCATAAACTCTGTAAATGTAAAGAGGCACAAAGAGCAGAAAACTACCAGTGATTGATAATCCTGTGGATGAAAACAACTTGAGAACTATGGCAATTGTACAAACAGAAGGACCACAACCCGTCAGATTACATCCAAGTTTATCCCTGTTGTGCAGAACTCCATGTCAGAATGTACCACTTAGAAAAGGCTGCAACAGTAGAAGACCAAGTCACATGGCCCTGTTGTCAACAAAAAAGAACAAAAACTTTCCAGTGAACTCCAAACTGGACCTCTGAAGATAGTAAAAAGCTTGATTAGATATATCAGGTTCTTTTTATTTCAAGTTGGTGCAAGCAACCTGTGTCCATGGAGCCATCCTGACTGGTGCCAAGAATACAAGCTGGTGACAGTGTGACTGTGTGGAAAATGTTTTCCTGGCACACATTTGACACTCGGACAGAGTCCCCAATGTGACCTCCTCGAAATAACATCTCTGGGGTGGGGGATGGATGGCTATGACCTGTCAAGGGCCCTAAAATAACTACTAGTGCCTCTGCTGTGCTGAACCACGAGACACTTCCAGCATAATAATACACCAGGTCACAAGACATGTAGAAGGTTTCAAGAATCTGGTGACAAGTTTTCATTGATTCTGTGGCAAGCAGTCCATGAAACTCAAACCTTTCAAGCACTGGCACTGGTGGAAATGTTGGTTTGAGGAAGCAATCCGAGCTGCAGCAGTGTTCATATGACATTGGGAATGACAAAACGAGTCTCCTTGACTTGCGTGACAGCTGGCGGCAGACGTGACTGCTCTTCTAGCATCTCCCGAATGTCTGCTTTTCAACACACGTCTACTGTTTCAAGATTTTACCAAGATCTGGTCTCCTGGGTGGCACAACAGAAAAGTGCCCTATCAGATAATGACAGACTGCAAGTTTGAATCTTGATGATGAGTCCAAGAGAACAAAACTGGAGGTGGAAGGGATGCCATTGCTGCATTACTCTCTATTATTATTATTATTATTATTATTATTATTATATTGCATATTATTGGTTGGCGAATTTCATAACTCTCAACGACACCATACAGAACCACAAGACAAACAACCTACAACAAGAGCAACATAGTTAAAATCGATGCACAAAATTACAACAGATAAAGCGATAATATTATTGAGTTAATTATAATAAATAAGCTAATTTAAACAAATGTGTTTCTCTCTTGTGGGTGTGGGTGTGTGTGTGAGTTTGTGTATCTGGAAGAGGGTAGATAGCGCTTTCCTCTGAGTGTTCAGCTGCCTGAAGGAAGCAGATGTGTGACAGCGTGTGTGGGAATTGGCAAATGACCAAATTGGGAGAAAATTAATGATGCGTCAATGCCAATGTTTTTTTCAGAAGGAGGAAGAGGACATTTTTTGGTACTCATCAACACCGATACTGAGAGCGAAATGCGTAAACTACTTAGTATTAATCAATCAGGGTCGCGGTCCTGGAACACTTTATGCCCTGTTTATGTTTTGCCGGTTTAAATAGCGGCCAAGAAAAAAAAGGAACAAGTGTGTTTATGCTCTAAGGCTACTAGGCTCGTTTGTTATAACGTTAGTGAGTTGATTATAATGAAGTGCATTAGCTAGCTACATGAGTTAGCTTGGATGCAGTAGAGTTGCAGTGGAGAAGAACGGGTTTTCTTCTGCTCCGAAGTTTTTGTTCTCATTACATCAGATCCTCTCGTTCTGGATCTCGTTCATTGTGCTCTTCAAGAGCACCATGATGTTATTTTCACTCAGCTAGTGTAGCCTATAGATGTTTTCCCTTGTGGTTCGCTGCTAGTGATGAACTCCTCGTGATGGGTTTCATGTTTAAGATGTTTTATGGGGTTTATTAGTACTGAAGGAATGTGCTGTAGTTCCTCGCTCAGAGCGCAGTTTGCTTTGATTGCCATCAAAAAGTCCAGTCCAAATCGCTGGAATTTCATGTCGTCTGTTTATTAGTGCGACAGCATGCACTAGGATTAGTTCACATATCACTTGGTATCAGATGCTGGTATTGGACGCTGTATCGGACGTTGGTATTGGATTCTGTATCGGACATTGGTATCAGACGTTGGTATCAGACGCTGTATCGGATGTTGGTATCGGACGCTGGTATCGGATGTTGGTATCGGACGCTGGTATCGGATGTTGGTATCGGACGCTGGTATCGGATGCTGGTATCGAATGCTGGTATCGGACATTGGTATCGGATGCTGGTATTGGACATTGGTATCGGATGCTGGTATTGGACATCCGTATTGGACATTGGTATTGGACATTGGTATTGGACGTTGCTATCGGACACTGGTATCGGGCGTTGGTATCGGACGCTGGTATCGGATGCTGGTATCAGATGTTGGTATTGGACCCTGGTATCGGACGCTGGTATTGGACATTGGTATCGGATGTTGGTATCAGACCCTGGTATCGGACGTTGGTATCAGACCCTGGTATCGGACGTTGGTATCGGACGTTGGTATCGGACGTTGGTATCAGACGTTGGTATCGGATGTTGGTATCAGACCCTGGTATCGGACGTTGGTATCGGATGTTGGTATCAGACGTTGGTATCGGATGTTGGTATCAGACCCTGGTATCGGACGTTGGTATCGGATGTTGGTATCGGACGCTGGTATCGGATGTATGATACTATTTTAAATTGGTGCAGTATCGGACCAATATCCGATACCACTAACAGTATCGATGCATCCCTAGCTAAAGAAAAAGCAATATTGTTGTTCCTCTTGGATTTTGTCGCAGCAGAGATGTCTCTCCTCTAATAAAACTAACAAAAGCCCTTTCTCTGACTGTGCACTAACATTTCTTCTTGTTTATGCGCTGCTGTCCTCCGGGACGGACGGATGATGTCACTCTTTTGTTTTGTCTCGCGCTCCAAGAGGCCTCCCGGTCGCGCTAGGACAAACGGGTTTCTATGACAACCGGAGACATGCGTGGGATGCCCGACACGGAAGTGAGGCGAGTTTATATAAGGAGCGATTACCGTGACAACCGCGCGCGCACACACACACACACACACACGAGGCATTGCAGTACCATTGCTTTTGTAATAAACTAACGGTTTAAGACCCCCCCCCCTCTCTCTCTCTCTCTCCCTCTCTCTCTCTTTTGCACATTATTTTCTAAAATATCTGCATCCACATTCAGCACTGAGGTGATCAGAGAGATGGTAGAGAAACAGTCTTACCTCTGTAAGGATGAAATTATCCGTAAAAACAGCGAAATTGTCCTCTTGACGCTTCGCGCGCGCTGTTTACGCACACTGTTTATCCAGGCATCATTCCAGGCAACAAAATAACAACAAAATCACAACAATATCACAACAATATCACAATAAAATAACGAGCTGAGGGCTGTGGGTCGCTGTTCAGTCTCCTCACACTGATTAAATGTGTCGGAGGGATGGCATTATCCTGTAAAGAGCCTTTAACACACTGAGAGAGAAAAGAAAGAAAAGAAAGGAATAAAATCCTGGTGGAAAAATCGGTGCGTTTCCAACGTGCTGAGCTCAGAGTCCTTCCTTTTTCCCATCTACACTCGATATCCTGCTCAGAAAAGGGTTAAACCACGATGTCACCTCTCTCTCAATCGTCAGGGAGGTGTGTGTGTGTGTGTGTGTGTGCGTGTGTGTGTGAGAGAGAGAGAGAGAGAGAGAGATGTCCGTTTCCCCGGATGTGGCCGGTGCACTTGAGCTTAACGTAAGCTCTCTCCCTCGTGCAAGGGATCCTTAAACTCTCAGAAGAACCTTACACACACACACACACACACACACACACACACACATGCATGCATGCACGCACGCACGCGCAACAACACACAATCCCAAGTGTGCATCCCACGTGAGACGCCCTAAAGTGGATTATGTAATAGAGTTGGCCACTTGTATGTGTGTGTGTGTGTGTGTGTGTGTGTGTGTGTGTGGTCTTGTCTTGTTAAGCAGTCAGGACTAATCCTTATTTTCTCATGTTCTTTTTCCCTTTCTTTTTTTTTATTCAAAACATGTATTCTAGCTTTTCACTCATCTTTTAGTTTAGTTGTATTAGTTTATGCATTTCACTCATCTTTTATTGCTTTAGTTTATTTTTGTGTATTTGTGTACATTTGTGTACATTTGTGTAGTGTTACGTACTTGTGTGTGTGTGTGTGTGCCAGATTGAAAGCATGCATGTCCTCTCTCTGTGCAATCATGTGAGAATACACAACAGATTGTTAATATTTCTAACACACACTTCCTCTTTACAGTATGTACATGGGCATGTTAAATGCAGCAGGTTATCTGAGGTCAGGCTAGTTGGGATGGTCAGCTGTGAAAAAAAGAAAAGAAAAGGAAAGAAAGAAAGAAAGAAACCCTGTTTAATTCACTGTCACAGCAATTAGCCTGATCAGCAGCCTGGTATTAAGCAGATTATTTACAGATGGCTGAGGAAAGACACACGTACGCTGAGTAGCTTGAAGCTGCATCACACTAGAAACACTGGAGTTCATCTCTGTGTGAAACTGGAATGGGGTGTTGGTGCTGAACAATAAAAAAAAAAAGTCCTCCATTTTGGTGCACCGCGTAGAATGTTCTGCGATGGCTAGTTTCTTCAGCGTTATGAGTGAACGGATTTAATTTATCCCAATCGGGGAAGCAGTGGATCCAGAGCTCACACTGGGAACACTGGGTGTGAGGTGGGAATACAGACTGGATATGAGATCAATCCATTGAAGGGCACACCACACACACACACACACCTAGGGGTAATTTAGTGTAGTCAATTACCCTACTGTGATGTTTTTTGGGAGGAAACCACAGAATCCGGAGGAAACGCACACAGACACAGGGAGGAAATGCAGAACTCCACACAGAGAGTAACCCGAGCTCAGGATCAAACCAGGGACCCTGGAGCCGTGAGGCAGCAACGCTTCCTGCTACACCACCAGAATTCAGTGTTCATAAATTCATTTATGGGTGATAAATCAAATCCTATGTATATACAAATATTTAGATGTTTGGTGCAATCTTCCTTTCTTGCCAACCTGTTGAGACCCAGATAATATTTGGGTTGATTCTGTAGGATGGATCTGGACCGATGTCCTGATGAACGAGCCAAAACCCGTGAGCCGGATATCACTATTCCGGATTCCATGCAATACTGGCCAGCTGTGTCATTTTTTCCCACTTTTCCTCCGGTCCAGATGTGGGCCACATCCTCTGGATCAGTTCCTCTCCCAGATTTTGCCTTTTGTTGTTCTCAGACTATCAGTTTGCATTGAAGACTTACTAAATTTAAAGCTAAAATTTAAATTATATTTATAAATAGTGCTGAACTTGACGATAGTAGCTAAATCAGCAGCAGCACATGATGATATGAGAAATGAAATCCAGCACAGATTTTTAATATTTAAACCAGTCAAGAGCTGTGTCTGTCATATTAATGGCTGACCAGAGGCAGAAAATGTTCTAATATGTTCCTGGAGGAAGAGAATATATAGCTATACCTCTGAGTCAGAGAGAACGGTTCGTGCTTTTCAGAAATGGATAAGACTTGTTGAATAGAAATATTGAAATTAGGATGCGTGTGGCTACAATTTCAAACCCTGTAGCGAGAAAGTCAGAGACCAGGCGACGTTTTGTAAGGACGCGGTGACGTCAGTAAGAGTTACATGGTGATAAAATGACATAGGGAATGACAGAAATCTTTCCTGTGTGGTTGGGTGGTGGGAGGATTGAGCCAGATAATATTATTTCAAACATAAAGACTTCATCTGTCATCAGGAGAGGAACGGATGTAGAGAAATGCTGATGCTGGGAGACTAAAGAGTGAAAAATAATGCAGCAGTGTAAGAAATGGCACCATTACAGGGTGACAGTTTCATCAGGATGTGTATGCTGGAATATGAAATACAGGTGTGTTCCTGGGATTTTGCACTAAACCCTGATAAAATGGAGGCTGGGTACATGCTTGGACAACAACTGGTTTCCGAGTTTGCGCAACAATCTCAACGTTTTGACGACAGTGCCATGTAGTGGACATAACTGGGTATTACGTGTCCCTGACATGCCTAGAACATTAGTTAATTTATTCTTCTGACACATGCTTTTATTAATGTGTTCCTCATAATGCCTATTAGATTCATATGTGCCATTAGATTCAGAGATAATTATAGTTTCAGGTAGTGACTTTAACCTCCTTGCCTACTTATTAATACAGTTTACACCAGGGATGTCAAACATTAGGTACTAATCCGGTCCAGCAAATTAATTTAGCACCTGTGTCCTAAATTATAGTCATCATTTAGACTTTAATTGAAACTAAACATTTGGAAAAAGTGACAGTCTCTGTTATTCCACAAGGAGGCAAAAATAGAGCAATAAACTCAGAGCCGCAAACTGAGCTTCTGACAAGATGTGCTAAGGATAGTTAATTCTTTATTAGCAAGCTAAATCAATCAATCAATCAATCAATAATGCTACAACCATATCTCTTTCCAAAAGAACTAATTTCAGAATTTCAATAATTCCAAAAGAACTATTTGTGATTCATGACAGAAAGTCCTAGTTTATTTCATTAAGTGTAATTTACTCTACAAAATATGGAAAGGTTCGGGTGGGGGTGAATACTTATGCAAGGACAAAGTGCTTCCGAGGCTGTTGGAGGTGAAATGGATTTCAGATATCTACTGGTTTCACCTCCTACAGCCTCGGAAGCACTTTGCCTGCACAGCTGATGAAGGACTGATGAACTATATACAGCTGTATGCAAAAGTTTGGGCACCCCTGGCCAAATTACATATTTTGTTCATTTTTGAAGTGAAACTATTTAACCATTAACTGTTAACTATTTAACTATTTAAACACATTTTCTGCAAATATTAATGTACAGATACTTTATATTTGACAAACTTAAGAAATAGAAAAAAATTAAATAGTAATTGTGGCATGTGCAAAGGTTTGGACACCCTTTGAGTCTTACAACTTAATTAACTCATTAGCCCATAATTAACTCATTGGGACTCATTAAGCAGGTCAAGAATTGTCATTAATAATAACAATTCCAGAGCGTAATAAATTTTCTGAGTCATCAAACCTTGTACTTTGTGCTTTGGGCTCTGAAAATGAAACTAATTAATGCATACAAAGCAGAAGAAGGCTATAAAGAATATCTTTTAGCTTTTAGCTCCCAATTTCCACTGTTGAAAATGTCATAAAAAATGGTAGGTAAGGGAGACCCTAGAAGTCAAGGCAAGATCTGGAAGACCCAGAAAACTCTCAGAATTGCCTGTATGCTGGGCAGAAAGACAAAGCAAAGCCCCCATATGACAGCAAGGACCTGCAGAAAGGTTTAGCTGACACAGGAGTGGAAGTCTACTGTTTTAGACTTTAGTGTTGCTTCCACTAATATGATCTGCATGGAAGAGTCATCAGAAGGAAACCTTACCTGTAACCTTATCACAAACATGAACATCTGAATTATGCAAAACAATATCTAGATAAGCCAGAGGCATTTTCGAAACAAGGGCTGTGGTCTGATGAAGTGAAAAAAGGAATCCTTTGGCCACAAACAACAAAGGTATGTTTGGAGGTATGTTTTGGACCATCGTTGACTCTCGTTTAAAGTTTGGAGGAAAAAAAGGAGAAGCATTTGATGAAAAGAACACTTTTCTATTTTAGGGTGGATCTACTATGCTTTGGGGTTATGTGGCAGTCAGTGGTACAGGAAACATTGCACAGGTAGATTCCAGGAAATAGAAGCAAATTCTGGAAGCAAGTGGGACACAATCAGTCAAGAAACTGAAGCTGAAAAGAGACTGGACTGGACAATGATCCAAAACATACCTGAATTTGAACATACCTGAAACTGAATGTCCTTTCTGCTCTTGTGTACAGACCTGCTGAAGCAAATAATCATTTTCTAAATGAGTTTTCGGATTTTCTAACTGTTATTACATCTACTACCGATAGGCTACTGGTTGTTCTCAACTCACTTAATCTTGTTCGTTCTGTAAGTGAACCTACTCATCAACAGGATGAATCACTTATTCTGTCATTTGGTTTTTCTATTAAAATTTTCTTATAAAAATGTATGCTTCTCTGAACATAGGCCTATCATATTTAATATGTCATTACCCGGTAGTTATCAGTCGTAGAATTTCTGCATGTCATTACTGGCCTTTAAATGCCCCTAGTGTTATTCATTTCTCAGATGCTTATCTGAATAGTCTTTGGGCAAGGTCCATCACAGCTGCATCAAACCTGCATCAAAAGTAGAGTGCAGAGGAATTAATCATTCTTTTTTTTCCATCTTTTTCCACCATCCTTGACTCTGCTCCCCTTTTTAAAACCAGAAAACCCAGGTTTAAAATCCAGCCTTGGCTGAATGATTGTACACAAGCACCTAGGTGAGAAAGCAAGATGCGTAAGATAAGCAGAGCGTAAATGGACGAAAGACAAACTACAAATATCTTAGGAATTTTTTTTCTGATCTTTTATCAATGGTATGTAACAAGACAGGACATAATGGTACATTCAATGGAAAGTAAAGTCCAACAGCAGATTGTCTCAATTTAAACCCTCCCCCAACCCCCCAATCAAAATACCAAATAATTACAGAACCAATCTTCAAAATGGGAAAAAATAAATAAATAAACAAGAGTCATTCCTCTCTCCAATAGGCATCTTCCCTCTTTCCATTAGGTATCATTAGGAGTCAGTTATAGCACATCACTACAGTGGTAAGCCTTTGATGAATTCTAAGAAAGGCTTTCAGGTCTTATGAAAAGATTTAAGGGATCCTGAGAGTGAGCATCTTAACTTCTCGAGTCTTATACAGCAAAATAATTTCCTGGATCCATCTATCGTTTGATGGGGAGAGATGTTTCCATTTAAGAAGAACAGCTCGTCTAGCTAAAAAGGCAGTAAAAGCAATAACCTGGCGAGCTGAGGCTGTCAAGTCAGGTCTCAAAGAGATGTCAAAGAGGGCTGTTTTAAGAGCATTTTTAAGTGTATCAAAAACATTTGACCAAAAGTCTGTCAGCTGAGGACACATCCGGAACACGAAGATGGTCGGTAGGAGACTGCTTGCAGCGAGTGCAGCCAGTTCGGCATTTATATCTTATGAATTTTTAAAGAGCTCACTCGATACCTTCCAGAAAGCTATAAAAACAGCCAGGGAAAGTTAGTTCTCAGATATTATTTCCAAAAATAACCATAGACCTAAGAGTTCATTTAGTACATAATGAACTCAGTAATTAACCCCTCAGTTTGTCAGAACGTTGAAAACCTGTGAGGACTTTCTGTACTTTGTAAACCTGACAACATCAGGCTACACTTAATGCCTACCGCTGATGATCCTTCACTTGACCCAGAATGCTCTGCAGTTTCTTCCTGTTTCCCTCTCATTTGTAAAAGAGGTTATTTCCTGTATAAAGCCCACTATTTCCCCACAGGATATTATCCTTTCTTGCCTCTTAAAAGGTGTTGGAGATAACAGGCCCGAGTGTTTTAACCCTTAAAAACATTGCTTAATGTCTGGCACTGTGCCTATTAGTTTATACAAAGTTAAAAGAAACTGTTTAAAGTCCTGGGAAAAGTAGTCCTTACCCAAGTTATGGTCACACTTGAAGAGAAATAATATCTTTGAAACATGGCAGTCTGGTTTTAAAGCCTTGCATAGTACTGAGTCTGCCTTGTTAAAGGTGACCAATGCTTTATCACTGGCTGTTGATTCTGGTAACTGTGCTTTTGTTAGATCTCAGTGCTGCGTTTCTTACAGTACATCATGATATACTCATTGCACACTTAGAATGTTCTATATATATATACTCA
Organism: Pangasianodon hypophthalmus; assembly: GCF_027358585.1. Lineage (NCBI taxonomy): Eukaryota > Metazoa > Chordata > Actinopteri > Siluriformes > Pangasiidae > Pangasianodon > Pangasianodon hypophthalmus. Next base: position 15,962,540 of record NC_069735.1, on the reverse strand, counting down.
TTGCTCATTGCACACCTTGAACGCATGGTTGGTCTGCAGGAGGATGTGAAGAGCTGGTTTAGGTCCTAAAGACTTTCTCAGTTAACCTCACTAGCTTGTTTTCATCCACTGCTACTGCTGAATGTGGTCTTCCCCAAGGATCCGTATTGGGCCGCTTCCTTTTTTCATTGTATATGCTCAAATTGCTCAAAATTATAATCTGAAAATATAATATTTCTTTTCTTTTCATCCCTTCAAACCTAATGATCTTTTGCTCACTACAACATCCCAGTGACGATATTAAGACCTGGATGGCTAACAGTTTTTTTCACATAAATGACAACAAATCAGAACCTATTGCCTTTGGCAATATAATCTAAATGTGCCAATATTCTATCAAATAATTTAGAAGTACTGGCACAATATGTTGGACTGCAAGTGAAGAACCTCAGTGTTTTATTTGATTGTTTCCTCAGATTTGATCAGCAAATCAACACTGTTGTAAAAAGTAGTTTTAGAACAATTTCTAAAATCAAGCCATTCCTCTCTTTTTAAGACCTAGAAAACAAGTTCTACATGCTTTTATCTCCTCTCATTTAGATTACTGTAATTCTCTTTATCTTGGGATCAACAAGGCATCTGTTGATTGCCTACAGCTGTGAGATTATTCACTGGCACCAAGAAATGAGACCACATCACTGTTTTGGCTTCCTTGCACTCGCTTCCTTGCACTGGCAGTTTCAAGTTTTATTGTTTGTTTTAAAAGCTCTTAATGGTTTAGCTCCCCCCTATAGCTCTGATCCGCTGTGCCAGTACTCTGCTTCCAGGTCTCTAAGGTGATGAATAACAAGACCTTGGACATCTCCATGAGCGAATAACAAAATAACAATGAATAACAAAATATCTAAGAGTATATATTATAAGACTAATAATAAACTTAACAGTAACAACCAAGATTTGTTTCCCACATAAATAAATGATTTTTTATAAAACTCTGTAGGAAAATAGCATAGTATTGCTGGTCAGTAGTGCCAATAGTCTCACTGAAATTAGCTCAAATGAGCAACATTTACTGGTTATATCTTTCATAACAAAAAAGATGGATAACAATGATTAACAAGAGATAACCTAAATTATTATAAGATTAATAAACCGAATAGAATCATCACAGATTTTCCTCACATTGCTTGCTTGTATGCTTTTCAGAGATCAGTGTTCACATATGTTTCTTTCCAAAAAGACAAGCATATCCACTTTACGTGGCTCAAGGCATGAACGTTGAGAACGTATGATGTTGCCTCCTGTAACGAATCTTTCTGAGGGTGAAAGATGTCTGCAGGTCTGCCTGCTCAACCTTGGAAAGTTTACTTGGTGAAGTTAAGCACCCAGGCCAGGGGATCTTGTTCTCCATCAATTATGAGTTTCAACAGATGTTCAGCTGTTCAGCTCTGTTTCAATGACATCATCAAGCTGAACGGATAAGCCTGGAGGTATAGCAGCATGCTTGAAGTAGTAGATTTCTTTGGCTTTCCAGTTGAGGCTGCTGCACTCTGTGGCTCTGTTACACATGATCTCTTCCCCTGTAATATTCAGTAAACACAGTATTTTCCCAATTTAATCCAATCTTCTTACGATAAGTAGGAGTATTCCAGGGTTACGGAGGTGGGAGGTACATTATAGGAATGCAGAAACAGAAACCAGATAATCTGAACTGTTAATCAGATGATTCGTCTGATTTCTCTCCAAACATCTCAGGAATTTTTAAAATGTCGTTTGTGATATTAACAAGTACGTTTCCATAAACATGTAGGTCATGCTGGTGTCCTTGAAGCAGTGTATTTTGTAATAAGTTGTTTTTACTTTTATAATTACATAATAATTATAATAATTATAAACTTTTATAATTGTAAAATAATTACATTATTAGGTCCCTAGAGGACGAGTGCTTCCCAAGCCCGGATAAAATTGGGGAGGTTGCGTCAGGAAGGGCATCCGGCGTAAAAACTGTGCCAAGTCAAATACGCGGACCAATGTGGTGACTCGTACCGGGAGCAGCCGAGGAACAACTTAAAATTACATTATTACTCAATTTTTATGGGCTAAGGTATAAATATGCTAGCAGGGCTATCTTACTTTCATATTACCCCATTGATCAACCTCGTGATATAATGCATTACTCAACTCTATTAATCCATGCTAATAATCATTCCTGTTGAAAGATATTGAGTATTAGATATTCTCACATCCAATATCATAACCAGCCATTACTGATCATTACTGACTCATGTAGCTCAGGAGTTTTCAAACTGGTTTTAAAAAATCTTGTTTCAGTAAACATTGTTGCTGATAGCTGCTGACTGTTGGTGATGGTATCACTGCAAGGGGAGTGGCATTAATTTTACGATATGTTCCTTTAGTCTTTTTTTTTCTCTCTCTCTCTTTCTCTTTTTGCTTTGTACTAATGGGGGTGTCGTCTGTAATCTGATTTAGTCGGGCACTAACACTCAGAGAGGATCGACACAAAGTGCAGAGGTAGGCTTTTGTGTTGTAAAACTATAAATGGACTTAAATGGGAGTAAAGAAAGAGTCAGTGTTAATTAATTCTATTAGAAGGAAAAGTATTTAATTACATTGCAGTTTATTTAAAAGAGATGATGCGTGCCATTTTTATTTGATGTAATTTCTGAATCGTTTGAGAGTTTGCAGATATGCACTCGCAATATACTACTGCAGTAAGTAGAAGTTAAACCTAATTATCATTTATCAAACTGATTTTAGAAAATAATAATCATTTTAAAAATAAATTTAAAAAATAATAAAGAATTTTTATTTATTGGGACATTTGAAGAAACTAAAGGACAAAATAGGAAAGATATAATAATGCAAAAATAAATAATGAATAAAAATACAAAAGTATAATAATAAGCAAGAGGCTATTTATATAAACTGTCTTATGTTTTTATATTATTATTATTAAAGCTAATGAGATCTATGTGACGAGACAAATTTTGTTATCTGAGCAGATGCTTATTTTGCTTGTGAAGTTTCTTCTTGTGGGTTTCCACATAAATGCATTTTTATACAAATGATGTAGTGTAAGTGTAGTGTAGTGTTTTTTTCTGTGGTGTATTTATCATTTTTGCCAATGGTTTTGATGTTGGTGGCAGGATTTGCCTTTAGTGTTTTGCGTTTCATTTGAAATTACTTGCTATGGTTTTGAGAAATCTAAAAAATTCAGATCTCAAAAATACAGATTTTATGTAAATTAGATCAAAGGGGAAACATCCGGGATTCCCAGGGAAAAGTAGACGCTTTCAGAGCAGTCAAGCAAATTTTTTTATGTACTACTCTGTGGAGGCGGGGACATGGTCGAGCGCAGGTTTGCGAGTGGAGGGCGGAGTCGGGAAAAGGGAGTGGTAAGGCTCTACACCTGTGCGGGATTGCTCTAACGTGTTCTGTGTTTCAGTGAGGGGCAGCAAGATTAAAGCAAAGAGAGATGAGAGCCGAGAGAGCTGCACAGCTGTGTGTGTGTGTGTGTGTGTGTGTGTGTGCCTGCGTAGTGAAATAGAATAGCTGAAAAGTGAAAAGAAAATAAAGAACGCGTTCGAGTTGTCCCAAGCCTGCCCCCCGTCTCATTATTTCCAGCCCAACCCAGGAAAGTGCCACATACTCAAATAACGAGTTTTGTGCACTCGTTGATGTTAAACCCTGGACTCCCAGTGTGAATATTTAGGTAACCTTCCAGCTAGTTAGGCCATGCTAACTATAACTTGTTGGCAATTGTTCGCAGCCCCAGGCAGCGAGTTAATAGGAATGTAGTTATTTCATTAGAACAAAGACTTTAGATCCTATGACCTCTTTGCGGTTCTTCCATTTTGGCTCCAACTCTCCTCCCCGTCTCTTCACTTCACTTCATGGACGTGAGCATGGCAGACAAGTGTGATCAGCTAGCACCAGAGTCTGAAAGCATCAGCTCTTTCCTGGGAATCCTGGGAGATTCACCATTGTCCAAATTAACATGAAATTTTTTCATTATATGGTTTTTTAAAGAAAAATGTTACTCAACAAATTCACAGAAAGAAAACATGTAAATTTATTAAATGCACCACAGGAAAAACATTATGTTAATGTGATGTGTTTAGAATTCAAATAAATAAAATTCACATTCAAACACTTCTGTCAGATTCCAAGCACCATATTCATTCCCCACTGAATCACACCGAGATTTTCAGTGTTTCAGTTTTTTTTTTCTTTTTCCCATGTTTTTCCACAGGTGTATCAGTATCAGTGCATTTTAGCCAGCAACTTTGTTACCACACAACATGGCTTATGTAATCAATCAGTCTGCACCTCCGCCTGTGATCATCGAACAACCTCCACCTCCTGTGATAGTCCAGTCTGCACCTCCGCCTGTGATCATCGAACAACCTCCACCTCCTGTGATAGTCCAGTCTGCACCTCCGCCTGTGATCATTGAAAAACCTCCACCTCCTGTGATAGTCCAGTCTGCACCTCCGCCTGTGATCATCGAACAACCTCCACCTCCTGTAATAGTCCAGTCTGCACCAGCCGTAGCAGTGGTCCAGCCTACTGGTCCTCTGGGTAATTTATACACAATTTCAACACAATGGTTCATAATTTATAGTGACCTGTAAGTGCAAAAACACAACACACTGACTGAACAACAAAAAAAAAAAAACACACTGACTGACCAAAAACACAACACAATGACCAATGGCCTCTGTGTGTCAGTCTCAGTGAAGGAGGCGTGGCCTCTGTGTGTCAGTCTCAGTGAAGGAGGCGTGGCCTCTGTGTGTCAGTCTCAGTGAAGGGGCGTGGCCTCTGTGTGTCAGTCTCAGTGAAGGAGGCGTGGCCTCTGTGTGTCAGTCTCAGTGAAGGGGCGTGGCCTCTGTGTGTCAGTCTCAGTGAAGGGGCATGGCCTCTGTGTGTCAGTCTCAGTGAAGGGGGCGTGGCCTCTGTGTCTGTTAGTTCTAGTCACTCCTCCAAGTTTGAGTATTGTGATGGATGTCTGGCTGCTTTGCATGGATTTTTAAAACTTCAGACTGAAGATCACATATCAAGACCAAGAGATCAAGATCAAGAGATACACACCCCTAGATTATGAGTTAGAAAAATAAGAATGTTAGAATGCCAGTTCACGCTGGTAACTGAACACTTGAACTCTAAAGTGAGACTTTTTCAGCTTTGTGACTCAGTATTATGTAATATGTATTTGTGTAGAATATATTCTGCTCTTTGTATTCGCAGTAATGTCATTTTGTGGTTAATGGAATTTGGTTTGTCATAAAAACTTTGCTTAATGGTGTCAGTAATGTGTGTGCGTGTGTGTGTGTGTGTGATTGCAGTGATGCAGGCTCCTATGAAATCCGTCCCCGCAGCAACGACGTGTACTTTCTGCCAGCAGCAGATTGTCACAATGACTCGACCCGTCAATGGACTTCTCACCTGGGTGATTGCTGGGACGCTCTTTTTCTTCTGGTGAGATCTCACACACTCGCACACAAACTCACTCCCAGCTAACACACACCACTTTACACTTACTCTGCCGTCTCTCTGCAGCATATGGCCATTCTGCTTGATTCCTTTCTTCATAACGTCCTGCAAGGACATCGAACACACCTGCCCCAACTGCAAGAATGTCATCTACATCTACAAACCGATGTGAGACGTTTCACACAGGAGAACCTGGAGAACATCATAAACCCAAATGAAGGCTGTAGAAATATGTAATTAAGAATATGTAATCATTAAAAAATTCCATTTATTGTTACAAAAAAAGGTATTCACAGAAACATGATTTTTTTTTTTCAGTTTCTGAGTTTGTTTGTCGTCTGTACACATTCTCATTTGTGGAAAATGTAAATATTTTGAAACACATTTCTCTGTTAAACTTCCAATAGTCAGTAAATGAACTTTAATTTGCTGTTCAGACTTGAGATTTGAGTCAGAAATCATAATATCATCTAATATTGTGTTCGGGAAAGAGGTGAAATTTGCTGAATTTTCAGCGAAGTTTAAAATGGAGTCTGCGTGGTCATTTAGGAGCACAGTATAACACATGATCTTTAAGGTAGAGGTGTGCTAGAGTGGGCGTGGACATAAGGCTGCCAATCTTCATCAATCAACCATTGAGCAGCTGCTTATACTCATCAATGCCGTGTTTAGATAAAGCTTCCACCCAGTTTCTTGAGGCACATCAAGACATAGCATTCCCTTACTTTAATGGACAAAGAGCTCAGGTAATTATTTGTTACACTACTCAACATTCTCTGCATAGATATTAGTAATCTCTTTGTCTTGCTCCAAAATAATTGGATGCTTATAAAAATGTTGCATTTATAGCTCAATTCTAAAAAACATTCGATGTTTAGTAAGAGCAGTGGCTGTTGCATTATATGATGGATACATGGACAGTAATTACAGACTCCCAACAGCTGTGAAGCAATTGCACACATTCACAGATGTGTAAATTGGTTACACTGAATGATGCATTGTCTATGGCAGAGTGACTTTTTGACATTGTTAGAAGACCACGCCAACCTACGAATAAGACAAGAACATTGTTAGAGACCATGTCATTGCCAGCGATGATGACTGGCCAATTTAGATTTCCAAGTGCCATTCTCTTGGAACTATGTTCAAATTAGGCAATACCTACCCACTTACAGGTCTTAACAACCATTGGATTCCTGGCAACCGGTTTCTTGCAGAGAGAATTAGCTAATAAATCAGGGAAATCCCAGCCATCCTTAAGCTCCCTCCTGCCACCCATATTTATTGTGAATGGCTGAGACAAATGCCAAAGTATATTTTTAACAAGCTCTTAAATTGTAATTGATATTTTGGCATGACCGCCTTTATTTCTTTTAGCTCAGCAATAAATAGGACGGCTCACATTTAAATATTTATGAGGAAATGTGCTTTGCCCATTTATGGATATTTGTGGGCGGTAACCAGGTGGGAGAAGAGGCTTTTTCACCTGCGCACATTTTCAAGAAGATTGTGATTTCTAAAGCAGAATCAGTGTGGAGATGTGCGTACTCAAGGTTTTATAACTCTGATTTTTTTTGCACATGCCATTTAGTTTTCGTGTGCACACACACTTTCACTATGGAATCCACACAAGGTTTTATAAATAATAAGACATGCTGAATAGGAATATTGAAATTAGGAATACTTGCATGTGGGGCCACAATTTCAAACTCGCTAGCTAGAATTTGGTAAAAAATTAGTCACGACCTGATGGTTGTACAGCCAATCAGAGACCGGACGAGGTCTGTAATGGGGCGACAGCAGCAGTTTTGAGATCATTAGGAATTACATTGTAGGAAAATGATACGGGGCAGAGATCTTTCCTTAGAAGATAGGTGGTGGTAGGATTGAGCTGAAAATGTTTGAAATGTATTCCAAATACAAAGACTTACTCAGTGGACAAAAATCCTTAGCCAGTGAAGGAGAGACTGTTGCTGATCAATGCTGATGTTGATTCTGTTTTTTTTTTTTTTTTTGAGAGACTAAATGAGTTTGCTAATGGTTTTGAGTTTACCATGAGTCCATTAATTTCAAAGGAAAATTACAATGAAGTGACCTTGACACCTTTCACTAAATGATGGTCACGAAGAAACAAAGGATAAAATAATCAGTGGAATGATTTTAAAATGTAAATTTATTTAAATCTAAAAAAATAATGTAGTGGTGTAATAAATGGCACCATTACAGTGTGACAATTTGATCAGGACATGAAGTACAGCTGTGCTCCTGGGACACGAGTGGGATTTGGACAAAACCCTGATTATATGGAACCTGAGTGCAAGCTTGGTTCAAAACCGGTTTCTGGGCTTGTGCAACAATCTCAATGGTTTGACAACAGTGCCGTGTATTGGACAGAACTGGATATTAATCTTTATTGACATGGCTAGACAGATAGATCACTAGAGAGATAGATCATTTTATTAATTCAATTCTATTCAATTCAGTTTTATTTGTATAGTGCTTTTAACAATGGACATTTTCACAAAGCAGCTTTACAGAAATAAATACGTTCAAATTAAATTAAACCAAAATAAATTGTAAATATGTGAATTTACCCCTAATGAGCGAGCCAGAGGTGACGGTGGTGAGGAAAAACTCCCTGAAAGGACATGAGGAAGAAACCTTGAGAGGAACCAGACTCAAAAGGGAACTCATCCTCATCTGGGTGATAACGGATAGTGCGATTATAAATAATTCCCTTCTATAACTGTGTACTACATGGACAAATAATGCAATTATGCAACCAGTAAATTTCTCTGTAAACCTATATTTTGCGATTAACAATAAATTGGTATTCAGAAGAAATGAGTAAAAAATTTTAATATCTGCAAAGATGGTCTTCAGGAAAGAGGTGAACTTTGGTGAAAATTTGATTAATTATTTTACTGAAATTTACTTTGCAGCCTGTGTGGTCATTTAGGAGGATTTAATGATCACATAGCACATGATCGTTAAGGGAGAGGTGTGCTAGAGTGGGTGGGTACATAACTGCCGAGGCAGTATTGTATTACAGAGGTGGAAGTCGTAGGGGGTCTGTCAGTCATTTTGTGCATCAACCAATTAAGTAGCAGCTTCCCGCGGCAAGGGCTCTCCGACAGCGCGTCCCTCCTCCTTCCTGGGTTTCGGCACCAATGTAACAAACGTCAAAGACGGGCAAGGAGGAGGTAGACACCGAGTGAACGTAAACACAACGTTTAATCATAAACAACATAAACATCCCACAACATTATCCCTCTCTCCCACTGATTAGCCAACTCAGTGCCAGGCATGCGTCCTCACAGCCTGGCCCCTCCCTCCTCCTCAACACAGTGAAAAGTATCTTTCCTTTTTAATTGAAGGGAATCAGTTAATTATTTATTAGCCTACTTAACATTCTTTGGATTAAAATAGGTACTGTTAATCACTTTGTCTTGCTCTAAAAATAACCAGATGCTTGGATATAAAGAATGTTATAAAAACCCTGATGTTTATTAAGACCATATGATGGATACACATAGATAGGCTGAAGTCAAGACTGCCATTGTCAAGTCCAAGACCTGGCCTAGCTGAGATCAAGTCAAGACCGAGTCTTAAGGGGGTCGAGGCCAAATGAAAGTGAGACCGAGTCAAGATCAAGATCGAAAAAAACTCAAGATCAAATCCTTTTTGAGGCCATGAATTTACTTCAGCTAGTTGGCTTTATTCTTGCATTGCCAGTGATTACGTTGTTTCCTAGAAAAAGGAATTACTTCTTGTCAAACTCTATGCATGCAAATGTAACGGGTAGTATTCATAGTATTCATTACACTACCCAACAGACATTCACATTAAGACAAAGTTAATACAGTTATAATTCTGTTCAATATACAAAGTCATATTTCATCTTGTTCAATATTTTGTTTAATGTACAAAATAATTTCGTTATAACATTAATTGTGTTCGAAAGAGGTGGGAATGGAATGGAGAAATTGTCAATTAAATAATTGTTTTATTTTGTCGTGCTCATTACAAGGAAGCCCGAATAGGTGGTGATCGGCCAAAGAGACCTGATCCGTTAGTCTGGGATCGACCGCTTATGTCTCGACTCACTTTCTCAGGCGAGATCGCGAGAGTTTCCTCATCTGAGTAAACGTTTTCACTGAGGAAACATCACAGTATCACTCGCGATTATTTCTCCCTATTTTTCTCAGGTATCAGGTCACTAAAATGATTATAATACATTTCTAAAATGAGTTTGAATGTTAAGAGTATGTGTATGTAATTGTTGAACGAGAAAGGGTAAAGTTTCACTGAGTGTGTTAATGCGTGTATATGAGCGAAGCACATGGTGGCCGGGCCGAACACATGGCTGTGTAATGTGATTTCCCCCATGCTGTAAACTTTAACATCGCGCATGTACTTTGTATTATGTTCCATATTGTTTATTTCGTAACTGTTATGAGTTTTGTGAGAGTATGCTTAGCCGTATTAATATTTTATTTACTGTTACTGGGGAAGAGAATGAGAAATGTTTCAGGGAAATTTTGCACATGGTTATAGGTTAATATTTGCCACGTAAAGGAATTATATGCACTACTGTAACTGATCTGTTGTGAATGTGAGTTGTTAAGTGTGTTTAATATAAGAGATCTGAGTAAACGTTTTCACTGAGGAAACATCACAGTATCACTCGCGATTATTTCTCCCTATTTTTCTCAGGGCGTTACACAAAAAGTAAAGACAACATGAAAACATTATTTTTAAAAACTTTCAGTCAAGACTAAGTCCAAGTTGATACAGAAAATGAGTGGAGACCAGACTCGAGTCCTACAGTCCTATTGACAGTCAATGCTTGTGATATGATTGGCTAATCCTAACCCTAAATGATTGGCTGAGGCATCAGATGATACTTGCTACAACCACAGTTTTACATAACTGCCACATGAGTGCTCAGTACATTCTCAGGTTAATAAATGTGACCGCGCACTCCTGCGACATTTTAATTTTCAGTCTCATTACACACCTCTACTTTAAGGTTCTAATAGGAAACAATTTGATATCGAATATTTTACAGATGTTTAAAAAGAGGAAGATTGTGAATTGCTTTTGCTTCCAAACAACAACTTCTGTTTCAGGGACAAGGTTTAAAAATGACTATGGCATGGGAACGAGTTCTGTGACATTCCTGAAATAATTCCCCTACGCTTTACCGGAAAAGTTTTAAGGAAGTCGAGCCGAAAATTTCAGAGTCTTTACTCATGGGTGAAAAAAGTGTTTCAGACTATTTATTATTTTAACCAAATTGCATTTTTTTCTTTATCTTTATCTACTGAAAATTATACCCAATTTCTGGTCAAGGTTCTATCTTTGTATATTTATTCATGTCTAGTCCACATCAGCTGTGAAATATTTTCTTCCTTGGTGTAATAATAACATAAATAATGTTTTACTGTCATTTTGTCATGTAATGGAGACTCAGACAGATGCAGTTGCAGGTAAGACAGCTTTAATAAAAGTCTAAGCAAACAATCCAATATGTTAACCGGGGTCAAAATCAGAAAACAGGCTTAGGTTAGGCGATCTGCAAATAGAATACACAAGGCTTAGGCAAAACACAAGGATCTGAGAAGAAAGTCACGGTCAAACCAGCAAGTACGTGCCAGAGATAAACAGGCATGGTAACATCAGTAACACAGGCAAAGCTGAGCGTTTTCTTCGCAAAGTTCTGTTGACGGAAAGTCTCTATATAAAGGTGCACAATCAGATGTCCGGTGACTGAGAGCAACGCAGTGTGTGTGGTCTGGGAGGTGGAGTCTGGGGCAGCCATGTAGGCTGAAGTGCATGTTGGGAACTGGAGTATGTCGTCTGGGATGATTTGACAGAGCAAAGCTCTGTTCAGCCGAGTTCAGGATGGTTATGACCAGGTACGCCAGCTGGCCCCCAAAGTCAAGGCGAGGCAGTGGGGTAGCAGGTGGGAGGTTGGCGGCTAAGGAACCAGGTATGACTGGTTTCAGGCGGGGGACGAGGAATGATGGGGCAAGGGACCAGACAATATTCCTGGAAGAGTGCTCAGAGGATGTGCAGACTAGCTAGCGGATGTTTTCATGAACATCTTCAACACCTCCCTGAGCAGCATCATCGTTCCAATGTGCTTCAAGGCCACCACCATTGTCCCTGTGCCAAAGAAGTCTCCAGTGTCCTGCCTCAAAGACTACCATCCGTTGCACTCACACCCATCATCATGAAGTTCTTCATGAGGCACATCAAGACCCTGCTGCCCCCCTCACTGGATCCCCTGCAATTTGCATAGCGTCCCAACTGCTCAACAGGTGAAGCCATCACCACCACCCTCCATCTGGCCCTCAACCACTTGGACAAAAAAGACACATATATTCGAATGCTGTTCATAGACTTCAGGTCAGCATTCAGCACAATCATTCCTCAGCACCTGATTGGAAAGCTGAACCTGCTGGGCCTGAACACCTCCCTCTGCAACTGGATCCTGGACTCCCTTACTGGGAGACCTCAGTCAGTCATGATCGGGAACAGCATCTCCAACACCACCACACTGAGCACTGGGGCCCCACAGGGCTGTGTGCTCAGTCCATTGCTGTTCACCCTGCTGACTCATGACTGTGTCGCAACGCACAACATGCTTTATCACCCTGTTTACCAGTTTCTTACTGGTACACTAGACAGCTGCACTCATCAGTGTTTGTTTTTAAAGTTGTTTTTAAGTCTGTGAGCTTTAAGATTGTATGTGTGGAAGCACATTTTAAAGTTTGTTTTTAATAAAGCGCATAGATTCTGAAGAAGAGCTTATCAAGGGCATGACTGTTGGAATGCTTACAGTTGTGGATGATGTCCTGGAGCCTATTCCAGGTGACTGCAATGATGTGGCACTTGTAACAGAAGAAGAAATCATTCTGCGCAACCTTGGTGACGTAACAAATGCTTTTGTAAACTTAATGGTATTGGTGTATGCACTAAAAATAAGCTATCCCACAAACCTCAAATACACCTTTGAGGTCATTCAGAGGCTGTTCATGGACATTGGAGCTGATGCCTGCAGTGCAAGAGTGCACACTTACTTAAAAATAAATTGCTGAAATAGAGAGGTTTCATGTGTTATTTTGTAAGTTATTTTACAGTTAAAAATGTTATTTTACATTTTTACAGTTTCCATGCATCAAGGGCATGACTTCCATTTTTTCATATTTTCATTGTTTTAAGTATATTTTCATCTTTAAATACTTTAAACACAGCAATTGAAATGTCATTTTATTAGGCAAAAAGAGATTTCTGTTGTTTTCCACAAACATTCAAGTTTTGACTTTTTGTTATATAAAGAGTTAAAACAAAACCTGGCTGTTGAAGTTCTGGATGTTTGATTTGTTCTGTTCTTTTCTCTTATATTTTACTACCTTAAACTGCTGATCTTGTTACTGTGCTCACTATAAGTGTTTTCACTATATTTAGGATATTACTGCCGGTGGCCACGGAGGTAATACCCCATGCATAATTAATAAATATACTAATTTCAACTTATCGCTGGACGAAAAGTTTTCAGCTGTTAAAATATCAAGTTTGCACAATTTCCCCTTCTGAGCCGATCTGTTAATCTCCTACATATTTTGGTGGAGAATACAGGCAGCTTAACCTAAACAGCTATTTTCTACACGTGTAATGAGGTAACTTAAAATACACATTTGACTTCTTTTCCATTCACTAACAAAGAAAACAAAGAAGAAGAAAAATCCTCACGAAAGCAAAAGGGTTCTAAGTATTATGTGCTTGGCCCCCTAATAATTATTATTAATATGGAAATCTGAGTATGGTATGAACTGGGAGTTGGGTAAAGCTCTGTAATTACACATGCAGCTCAGGAACTCTGTTAAATATGTTGTTATAGTTCCTGATCGCTGCAAAGGGAGGGGCATTAATTTCACAATATGTCCCTTTAGTGCTTCTTTCTCTTTCTTTTTGTAATAGCGGGGTGTCAGCTGTAACCTGATTTAGTCAGCCCGCATCACTCAGAAAGGACTGACACAGAGCACAAAGGTAGGGGTTTGTATGTGTGTGTGTGTGTGTGTGTGTGTTTGAGTGTGTGTGTGTGTATGTAGGTTTGAAGAAGGCAACATACTACATGCAAAAATAATAAAAAAGTTTTTTTTGTTGTTGTTAAAACCCTATTGCTAAAAACTGTAAAGAAACGAGTAAAGAAAGTGCCGGCATGAATTAATTCTATTGAAGGTGAAGTAATTAATTGTTTGTCATTTTTATGCCATTTTTGTCCATTTTTAATATTTTCTGAATAACTCCAAGAAAATAGCATTTAAGAGTTTGAAGATTGCACCTGCAATATAGTGAGTAGAAATCAGATGTAAATAAATAAAGAACTAAATCATTATTAAACTTTTAATGATCAATTACTAAACCATTATCAAAATGATTATAAATTGTAATAATACTAGAATAATTTTTGCTTATAAGCACCATTCAAAGAAACCAAAGCACAAAATAAGAATAGAAAAATGTATTAAACATAATTTTATAATTCAAATATATATATATATATATATATATATATATATATATATATATATATATATATATACAGTATATATATTAAGGTGATTGTGATGTGAGGCTCACACATAGGCCACATTTGTTATCTCAGCAGGTGTATTTATTTTGTCTGAAGTTTCTTTAAGTGCTTTCTTTACATGACGTTTATTGTAAATTGTGCGTGTTGAGCCAATGCATACTTTGTGTACTTCTGTTCATACAGTTAGACGCTATACACACTGACTCAGCTTTGTGTTCACACCATGCAGGTTTACATTCCTGCCCTAGGACTCTTTCTCTCTTCTCTCTCTTTATCTCTTTCTCTTTTACCCACCCCCACCCCCACACACATTGCTAGTTGTGAATTGTTCTATAAATTTATCAATCGACTCATTAGAGCATCTAACCATTCAGCACTGGGTCACACCTGGGTTTGAATTTCAGTCTTTCTTTTTTTTTCTTTTTTTCCCATGTTTTTCCACAGGTGCATCAGAATAAGTGCACGTTAGTCACCACCTCTGCTTCAACATGGCTTTTGTAATCAATCAGTGTGCACCTCCGCCTGTGATCATCGAGGTCGTCCAGGCTCAGCCAGCTGTAGCAGTGATCCAGCCTCCTGGCCCTGTGGGTAAGATTTCTAAAATTCTTCAACTCCAGGCTGTTGTAATTTACAGAAACTCAGAAACAGAAATGCAACAGCAAAACCCAAAACTTGACAGCAAAAACAAAAAACGTGACAGCATAAACCAAAAACATAACAGAAAAACCCAAAACAAGCAAAACAATTCCAGGAAAATCAAAAACATGCCAGCAAAACAAAAACCGATATGATAAATGCGAAAATGCAAGAGCAAATTCAGAAACGTATCAATAGCATTTGCCCTAATAAACACAGCGCTGAGTTTACGCACTCGCTTCCTGCCTCATCTCACAGCACGTTACAGCAACAGCGAAACAACGACAGTAACCCCACAAATTCAGGAACAAATTAACATTAACTCAAAATGGAAAGGGTGGGGCTTTATTGAACATCACATGTTCTAATATTATTGAAAAATTAACATGTGTGTGTGTGTGTGTGTGTGTGTGTGCATGTATGATTGCAGTGGTTCAGTCTCCTATGAAATCCCTACCCGCATCAACGAGGTGTGGTTTCTGCCGTCAGCACATTGTCACAATGACTCGACCCATCAATGGACTCCTCACCTGGGTGGTTTTCGGGGCACTCTTCATCTTGCTGTAAGAGATCTCACACTCTCTCACTTGCTCTCACACACAGCTAACACACAAAAACACACTGCTTTACACTTCCTTTGCCGTCTCTCTGCAGCATATGGCCATTCTGCTTGATTCCTTTCTGCCTGAGGTCCTGCAAGGACATCGAGCACACCTGCCCCATGTGCAGGAACGTTCTCTACATTCACAAACGGATGTGAGACGTTTCACACAGGAGAACCTGGAAAATATCATAAACCCAAATGACGGATGTAGAAGAAGTAATAATCTTGTTTTTTTCTTAATATGTAATTAAGAATGTATAATGTAATTAGTTATACCATTAAAAATAGTATTCAAAGACACATTACATTTTTTGTATCTGCTTCTATATATATCTGCTTCAGTTACTGAAATCATTGTTCTTTACATGTTCTCATTTGTGAAAAGTGTTAATATTTCAAAGCAAATTTCTCTGTAAACCTTGCAATAATCAGATGTTTAACATTAAATTGGTATTCAGAAGAAATGAGTAAAACATTGTAATATCTGCAAAGATGGTCTTCAGGAAAAAGGTGAACTTTGATGAAAATTTGATTAATTAATTTAGTGAATTTGAATTTGCAGCCTGTGTGGTCATTTAGGAGGATTTAATGATCACCTAGCACATGATCGTTAAGGGAGAGATGTGCTACAGTGGGCGGGTACATAACTGCCGAGGCTGGGGGAGGGGTTGGTGTTACAGGGCTGGCAGTCGTAGGGGGGTCCGTCAATCATTTTGTGCATCAACCAATTAAGTAGCAGCTTTTGCTCATCAATGACATGGCCAGTCACTGATTAGAACAAGCTATCCATCATTTTGTTTTTCAACCAATTAGTGAATATAACAAATGTCAGAGACGGACAAGGACGAGGCGGGAACCGAGTGAACGTAAACGCAATGTTTAATCATAAACAACATAAACATAACATAAACCACAAACGCATGACATGTGTGCATCTCTCCCCGCCCCCTTGTCTCTCTCTCCCACCGACTCAGTGCCAGGTGTGCATTCTCACAGCCTGGCCCCTCCCTCCTCCTCGTCACAGCCGGGAAGCGATTCCCTTGACGCTGGGCGCTGGGCCTCCTGGGGGATGGCTATGGCTCCTCCCCTTTTCAGGCAGACAGCAGTCTCACCTCCATCTCCTGGCAGACGGCAGTGGGTCCTCCGTCCCCAGGTGGACGGCAGTGACTCCTCCCTTTTTCAGGCGGACAGCAGCGACTCCTCCCCTTTTCAGGCGGACGGCAGACACGCGTGCATCTCTCAAACCCCTCAGTGTCTTCAGCCTCTCCTTTCTCCCTTTCTCCCACTGATTAGCCAACTCAGTGCCAGGCATGCGTCCTCACAGCCTGGCCCCTCCCTCCTCCTCGACACAGTGAAATACTGAAAAGTATCTTTCCTTTTTAATTGAAGGGAATCAGTTAATTATTTATTAGCCTACTTAACATTCTCTGGATTAAAATAGGTACTGTTAATCACTTTGTCTTGCTCTAAAAATAACCAGATACTTGGATATAAAGAATGTTGCCTTTACAGCTAATTTTCTAAAACATTGCCTGTACAGCTAATTT
Source organism: Pangasianodon hypophthalmus (assembly GCF_027358585.1). NCBI lineage: Eukaryota > Metazoa > Chordata > Actinopteri > Siluriformes > Pangasiidae > Pangasianodon > Pangasianodon hypophthalmus. The sequence continues at coordinate 15,945,655 of NC_069735.1, read as the reverse complement.
TCTAAAAAAAAAAAAAAAAAAACTTTTGATGTTTATTAAGACCATATGATGGATACACATAGATAGGCTGAAGTCAAGACCGCCATTGTCAAGTCCAAGACCTGGTCTAGCTGAGATCAAGTCAAGACCAAGTCTTAAGGCAGTCGAGGCCAAATGAAAGTGAGACCGAGTCAAGATCAAGATTGAAAAAACTCGAGATCAAATCCTTTTTGAGGTCATGACTTTACTTCGGCTTTATTCTTGCATTGCCAATGATTACGTTGTTTCCTAGAAAAAGGAATTACTTCTTGTCAAACTCTGTGCATGCAAAAAGTAAAGACAACATGAAAACATTATTTTTAAAAACTTTCAGTCAAGACTAAGTCCAAGTTTATACAGAAAACGAGTGGAGACCAGACTCGAGTCCTACAGTCCTACTGACAGTCAATGCTTGTGATATGATTGGCTAATCCTAACCCTAAATGATTGGCTGAGGCATCAGATGATACTTGCTACAACCACAGTTTTACATAACTGCCACATGAGTGCTCAGTACATTCTCAGGTTAATAAATGTGACCGCGCACTCCTGCGACATTTTATTTGTCAGTCTCATTACACACCTCTACTTTAAGGTTCTAATAGGAAACAATTTGATATCGAATATTTTACAGATGTTTAAAAAGAGGAAGATTGTGAATTGCTTTTGCTTCCAAACAACAACTTCTGTTTCAGGGACAAGGTTTAAAAATGACTATGGCATGGGAACGAGTTCTGTGACATTCATGAAATAATTCCCCTACGCTTTACCGGAAAAGTTTTAAGGAAGTCGAGCCAAAAATTTCAGAGTCTTTACTCATGGGTGAAAAAAGTGTTTCAGTCTATTTATTATTTTAACCAAATTGCATTTTTTCTTTATCTTTATCTACTGAAAATTATACCCAATTTCTGGTTAAGGTTCTATCTTTGTATATTTATTCATGTCTAGTCCGCATCGGCTGTGATCTGCAAATAGAATACACAAGGCTTAGGCAAAACACAAGGATCTGAGAAGAAAGTCAAGGTCAAACCAGCAAGTACGTGCCAGAGATAAACAGGCATGGTAACATCAGTAGCACAGGCAAAGCTGAACATTTTCTTCGCAAAGTTCTGTTGACTGAAAGTCTCTATATAAAGGGTGTGTGAGTGTGTGTGTGTATGTGATTGAAACTAGATGTGTATAATCAGATGTCCGGTGACTGAGAGCAACGCAGTGTGTGTGGTCTGGGAGGTGGAGTCTGGGGCAGCCATGTAGGCTGAAGTGCATGTTGGGAACTGGAGTATGTCGTCTGGGATGATTTGACAGAGCAAAGCTCTGTTCAGCTGAGTTCAGGATGGTTATGACCAGGTATGCCAGCTGGCCCGCGAAGTCAAGGCGAGGCAGTGGGGTAGCAGGTGGGAGGTTGGCGGCTAAGGAACCAGGTATGACTGGTTTCAGGCGGGGGACGAGGAATGATGGGGCAAGGGACCAGACAATATTCCTGGAAGAGTGCTCAGAGGATGTGCAGACCAGCTAGCGGATGTTTCCATGAACATCTTCAACACCTCCCTGAGCAGCATCATTGTTCCAATGTGCTTCAAGGCTACCACCATTGTCCCTGTGCCAAAGAAGTCCTGCCTCAACGACTACCATCCATTGCACTCACACCCATTATCATGAAGTTCTTCGAGAGGCTCATCATGAGGCACATCAAGACCCTGCTGCCCCCCTCACTGGATCCCCTGCAATTCGCATAGCGTCCCAATTGCTCAACAGGTGAAGCCATCACCACCACCCTCCATCTGGCCCTCAACCATCTGGACAAAAAAGACACATATATTCGAATGCTGTTCATAGACTTCAGGTCAGCATTCAGCACAATCATTCCTCAGCACCTGATTGGAAAGCTGAATCTGCTGGGCCTGAGCACCTCCCTCTGCACCTGGATCCTGGAATCCCTTACTGGGAGACCTCAGTCAGTCATGAATGGGAACAGCATCTCCAACACCACCACAGGCGCCCCAGGGCTGTGTGCTCAGTCCACTGCTGTTCACCCTGATGACTCACGATTGTGTAGCAATGCACGGCTCGAATCACATCATCAAGTTCGCCAATGACACGACAGTGGTGGGTCACATCAGCAAGAACGACGAGTCAGCATACTGACAGGAGGTGCAGCGGCTAATGGACTGGTGCGGAACCAACTACCTGTCTCTGAATGAGGACAAAACTAAAGGGATGGTTGCTGATTTCAGGAGAGCCCAGAGTGACCACTCTCTGCTGAACATCGGCAGCTCCTCCGTGGATATCATCAAGAGCACCAAATTTCTTGGCGTTCACCTGGCGGTGGACCTCACCTGGTCCCTTAACACCAGCTCCATAACAAAGAAAGCCCAGCAGCATCTCTACTTTCTGCAAAGGCTGAACAAAGCCCATCTCCCACCCCTCATCCTCACCATCTACAGAGGAACTATTGAGAGCACCCTAGGCATCTTCATCACTGCCTGGTTTGGGAATTGCACTGTCTAGGATCGCGAGACCCTGCAGCGGATAGTGAGGACATCTGAGAAGATTATTGGGGTCTCTCTTCCCTCCGTCACAGACACTTACATGACACGCTGCATCCAAAAAGCCACCAGCATTGTGGATGAGCCCATGCACCCCTCACACAAACTCTTTACCCTTCTGCCATCTGGCAAACAGTACCAAAGCATTCGGGCCCTCATGGCCAGACTGCAACAGTTTCTTCCCCAAAGCCATCAGACTCCTCAGCACTCAGAGACTGGACTGAAAACACACACACACACAAAACTGAACATCACCCCATCCTCCTTGCAATTTTTGTTCATCTCTGTATTCAATTTCTGCTGCTACAGATATATATTATACACCGATCAGCCATAACATTATGACCACCTTATTGTGTTGGTCCCCCTTTTGCTGCCAAAACAGCCCTGACCCGTCGAGGCATGGACTCCACTAGATCCCTGAAGGTGCGCTTTGGTATCTGGCACAAAGACGTTAACAGCAGATCCTTTAAGTCCTGTAAGTTGTGAGGTGGGGCCTCCATGGATCGGACTTGATGGCCAGCACACCCCCCAGATGTTCGACTGGATTGAGAACTGGGGAATTTGGAGGCCAAGTCAACACCTTGAACACTTTGTCATGTTCCTCGAAGCATTCCTGAACAATTTTTACAGTGTGGCAGGGCGCATTATCCTGCCGAAAGAGGTCACTGCCATTAGGGAATACAGTTGCCATGAAGGGGTGTACCTGGTCTGCAACTATGTTTAGGTAGGTGGTATATGTCAAAATAGCATCCACATGCATGCCAGGACCCAACGTTTCCCAGCAGAACATTGCCCGGAGCATCACACTTCCTCCACCAGCTTACCTTCTTCCCATAGTGCATGCTGGTGCCATCTCTTCCCCAGGTAAGCGACGCACACACACCCAGCCTTCCACATGATGTAAAAGAAAATGTGATTTATCGGACCAGGCCACCTTCTTCCATTGCTCCGTGGTCCAGTTCTGATGCTCACGTGTCCATTGTAGGCACTTTTGGCAGTGGACAGAGGTCAGCATGGGCACTCTGACAGGTCTGTGGCTACACAGCCCCATATGCAGCAAGCTGTGATGCACTATGTGTTCTGACACCTTTCTATCATAGCCAGCTTTAACTTTTCAGCAATTTGTGCTACAATAGCTCTTCTATGGGATCAGACCAGACGGACTAGCCTTCACTCCCCACGCGTATCAGTGAGCCTTGGGCTCCCGTGACCCTGATGCTAGTTCACCGGTTGTCCTTCCTTGGACCACTTTTGGTAGGTACTAACCACTGCATACTGGGAACACCCCACAAGGCCTGCCGTTTTAAAGATGCTCTGACCCAGTTATCTAGCCATCACAATTTGGCCGTTTTCAAAGTCTGTCTAATCCTTACGCTTGCCCATTTTTCATGTTTCCAATACATCAACTTCGAGAACCGACTGGTGACTTGCTGCCTAATATATCTCAACCCTTGACAGGTGCTATTGTAACGAGATAATCAATATTATTCACTTCACCTGTCAGTGGTCATAATGTTATGGCTGATCTGTGTAGTGTCAATGCTAATTAGGTATGTTTAGTACAGGTCATATAGTAGGTAAGTTCAGTTGATATACAGTATTTGTCACTGTATGAACTGTAGGATATTGATCAAACTATAAAAAGAGTGATTAAGTGTCTATAAGGTCCGTCCCATATTATTTGATGAGACAATGCAGGCAGTGGTCATAGAGGTGTGCTTTGCAGTCTAACAAGTCATTTTTATAATTGAGGTGTGTTAGCAGCAATTCATCCTATACAAAGTCTGTCATAGTTCCCTGTAATGTTGCGTACAGTGATCATTGGAAGCTCCCTTCACTATCTGGTTGGTGCAGGCTACAAGCAGTAATCAACATTCAGCAACACGTAGTGTTGAGTGGAACATCTGGCTTGACCGAAGCTGACAGCATTAGATTTATTCAAACATGCAAACAAGCCACTTCAAGGACAGCGGAGACACTTGACATGTGGCAGGGCATCCAGGCCATCACCAACTACAGGACATCATCACCTGCCTGTGACAGTGATGCCTCCCGTCCAGATGGGTTGACCAACTTCTACGCTCGGTTCGAGGTGCAGAGTGAAGCAATGGTGAGGAAGACCACCCCTCCTCCCACTGACCAGGTGCTGTGTCTAACCAGACCAGCTGTGCAGACCAGTTAGCGGATGTTTTCACGGACATCTTCAACACCTTCCTGAGCAGCGCCTTCGTTCCAACTTGCTTCAAGGCCACCACCATCGTCCCCGTGCCCCGTGCAGCGGCTAACAGACTGGTGGGGAACCAACAACCTGTCTCTGAATGTGGACAAAACTAAAGGGATGGTTGTTGACTTCAGGAGAACCCAGAGTGACCACTCTCTGCTGAACATCGGCAGCTCCTCCGTGGATATCATCAAGAGCACCAAATTTCTTGGTGTTCACCTGGCGGTGGACCTCACCTGGTCCCTCAACACCAGCTCCATAACAAAGAAAGCCCTACTTTCTGGGAAGGCTGAATAAAGCCCATCTCCCACCCCCGAGCCTCACCATGTTCTACAGAGGGACTATCGAGAGCATCCTGAGCAGCTGCATCACTGCCTAGTTTGGGAATTGCACTGTCTTGGATCGCGAGACCCTTCATCGGGGTCTCTCTTCACACACACACACACACAAAAAACTGAACATCACCCCACCCTCCTTGCAATTTTTGCACATCGCTGTATTCAATTTCTGCTGCTACAAATATTTATTATATACTGTATATTATCTTTATACTCGCTACCCAGCTGCTAATCCTTATGTTTACAGCAACTTATATTGATACTCTGTTGCACTAGTGTCATCTGATTCACTTTATAGTAGAACCGTGTACTTGTCGGCGCTGCACTGTAACTTACTGTGCCCATTGTCTTGTTTTTGGTAGTTTTGTACTGTCTTGTGCTTTGTACGTTTGCACTGTGCACTTTATGTAAATACATGTAGTCTCCTGTAGTTCTGTGTTTGTTTTAGCACCTTGGCCCTGGAAGAAAGTCGTTTCCTTTCCTAACTAGCTGTATATGGTTGAAATGACTAAAAAAAGCCACTTGACTTGACTTGACATTAAATCAGACATCAGTACCAGGTTAAGTAAAAATATAATGCATTTATATAATGTACTGAATATATTCAATAATACAATTAAAATTTAGCGATATAATCGTCTCTCAAATTTATTTTCTAGCCAAATAACAAGCTATTGCCATTAGATAACTTACCTGTGATAAATGTAATGTTAGGTGTCAAGCTGTCTTCCCACAGCTGAAACATGAATTATGCGATTATATGAAAGATGACACATTTCAGTAAGTTGTACTGTATTTTTTACCACCTTCTATTAATTATTAATTTATGTTTCATTTTGTGCTATAACTAGTAAAGTGAATATCGGTTTACTTGCACACCATGCTGCCATTTGAAGGAGGCAGCAACTGCAATCTCTCACACCCGGCATTAGACAGCATCAAAACAATATTCAGTGTTTGAATTTTCTGATTGACATAAAGATGAGGCTTTATCAAAAATAAAGTCAAAATTAAGGGTATTTTTTTGCTTATAATATTGTTTCTCCACAAATGGCTCATTACATCTTCTGACTCAAAATGATAGAGTGGGTTACATGTGCTTTATCACCCTGTTTACCAGTTTCTTACTGGTACACTAGACAGCTGCACTCATCAGTGTTTGTTTTTAAAGTTGTTTTTAAGTCTGTGAGCTTTAAGATTGTATGTGTGGAAGCACATTTTAAAGTTTGTTTTTAATAAAGCGCATAGATTCTGAAGAAGAGCTTATCAAGGGCATTACTGTTGGAATGCTTACAGTTGTGGATGATGTCCTGGAGCCTATTCCAGGTGACTGCAATGATGTGGCACTTGTAACAGAAGAAGAAATCATTCTGCGCAACCTTGGTGACGTAACAAATACTTTTGTAAACTTAATGGTATTGGTGTATGCACTAAAAATAAGCTATCCCACAAACCTCAAATACACCTTTGAGGTCATTCAGAGGCTGTTCATGGACATTGGAGCTGATGCCTGCAGTGCAAGAGTGCACACTTACTTAAAAATAAATTGCTGAAGTAGAGAGGTTTCATGTGTTATTTCATAAGTTATTTTATAGTTAAAAATGTTATTTTACATTTTTACAGTTTCCATGCATTTGGGCATGACTTCCATTTTTTCATTGTTTTAAGTATATTTTCATCTTTAAATACTTTCAACACAGCAATTGAAATTTTATTTTATTAGGCTAAAAGAGATTTCTGCTTATCTTTTTCTGTTTATTTTGAGAAATTATTTATTTTAATGTAATTAATTTAATCTACATTTTTAAAAATAATTTTAATAGATTTATTTTTTACTCAGATGGAGGATTGTTTTTTTTTCCACAAACATTCAAGTTTTGACTTTTTGTTACATAAAGAGTTAAAACAAAACCTGGCTTTTTCGCAGAGGCTTAGAGACATACTCTACTAGACTGGTAATAAGAAATGGAGAAGCATCATATATGTCTTCTTTCCTTCCTGACTTCCTTCCTTCCTTCCTGACTTCCTCACTTCCTTCCTTCTACCCTTTTGTTTTCAATCAAATGGCCATTCTGTTCTTATTGTTTGTTATTGGCCGGCAAACAATAATGATGGTAAATTGTACGGTATGGTACAGTACGGTATTAATTCCAGTTTCAGCCAAACATTCATTCAGAACTTATTTACAGTATGCAGTTTGTAGGGTTTGCAAGGAAACAGGCAAAAAAAGCAAGGAAGCCATAAAACCATGAGCCCCTCTCACAGCCTTTGTGGAGCTGAGTGAATTACCACCTGCCTAATTTCAGCAATCCTGTGAACAACAGAGTAAACATGAGAACATCCCAGAGCAGAGGATGAACTCTATCAGCCAAGAAGAAGACTATCGATCTGAGCTGCTGACCAAAACCACTGGCCAGCCTACAGGACAAGACTCAAGGACCCTCAACAATAAATCTAATAACTTAAGACCAAAAGGGGGACAGTCACTCAGCAGGCCCCAAGAAACAACCAACTGGGAGTCACCATGGAATGAGACCTTTGTTCTGGGAACACAAAGATCCCAACGCTCTCACCACCATTCACACATTCCACAGAGCCCAGCTTTAATAAAAGCCTCACATCACCCTACATCTCCTGGAAGAACAAGGACCTTTAAAAATGAATATAATGTAATTTGAAAAGTGCTGCCTTTTTAATGTTGTGCTTGTGTTATTTCTTACTCCTACTCCATGTATCATGCCTATAGCCACCAACTGCCTCCAAGCATTAACAGTGTCAGAATGTTAAGAAGTGTATCAACAAGTATGTGATGTTTGGTATGTATGTTTTCCTTGAAGGATTTTATGAAAGATGAGAATAAGGAAAATAAGGTAGAATGTCATTTTATGCATGTATTAACAGTTAGGATTAAAAGTTAGATCCAAACTATACAAAAAAGCGGGAAGAAAAGGTGCGAAATTATGTGATCATAAAGACAATGGACAGAGTAAAATATGGGCGGAGAGCATCACTATGCCCCGCCCTGAAGTCATGCTGATCGGAGCGGACACTTTGGGGTCAGCCCAGCTAGAAAGGGTTAAAACCCTCGGACACAAAGGAAATTCTGTGAGAGGTCTCTTTTAACATCTTCAGAGTTCTTGTCACCAAACTACTCTTCTCTCCACATCTGGAGAGAGTCTCCATCCACATCTGGAGAGAGTCTCATCCACCCACATCTTGAAGGAGTCTCTACCAACAGCACCAGAAGCTCTCTTCAATCAAAGTCTGCAGGAGTCTCTTCCAACAACATCAGGAGTTTTCATCAACCAAGAGCTTCAGAAATTCTCACCCCTCCACATCATGAGGAAATCATGCTTGCTCCAAGGCTCCGCATCCAGACTAGTTCCTGCAAAGCCTCCAGCTCCCACCTTTGCACAGCTGTGAACTACTCATCAAAGTTTTGCAACCCTACAAGACTCCGCCAGGTTCGCTCCTCACTCTGTTTATCATCCTCATTGGTCTTCCGAGACGCTACTTAAGGCCAACCAGACCGCCGTCCAGTCAACATCGCCGGAAAACCCCTCCAAACAACGACGCAATGAGGGAATCCCTGGCAACACAAACGCAAGTATAGTACCTCCAGAGTCTAGCTGAACTGGTGCATTTAATACAAAGTTTAAAGCCCTTCTAAACGAAGCGAAGGTTAAACTGATAAGTTGATGGTTCTTTCAGGTCATGGTCTGAGAAAATGCTAATGATTTCATTCATTCTCTGTTCAAAGCTATTTTCACCTGTTTGTGTGTGTGTATGCGTGAGTGTGCGTGTGTGTTTATGTGTTAGATTAGTTTCTGTGTCTTAGAATAGTAATAAAGTCTCGTCTGATTTCAAAGGCAAGTGTCTTGTGTCTCTGTGCTTATAATTTACTACCTTAAACTGCCGATCTTGTTACTGTGCTCTTAATATAGTGTTTCACTATATTTAGGATATTACTGCCGGTGGCCACGGAGGTAATACCCCATGCATAATTAATAAATATACTAATTTCTTGTTATCACTGGACAAAAAGTTGTCAGCTGTTAAAAAATCAAGTTTGCACAATTTCCCCTTCTGAGCCGATCTGTTAATCTCCTACATATTTTGGTGGAGAATACAGGCAGCTTAACCTAAACAGCTATTTCCTACACGTGTAATGAGGTAACTTAAAATACACATTTGACTTCTTTTCCATTCACTAACATGAGAATGAGGGGGATTAAAAATGTACTGCAGCCAGCCACTAGAGGGCCTCAGAGACATTTTGGGTTCGCTTTTGTATCTCTGTTATGATTCCCACCCATGTATACACTCGTTAAAAAGGAAGAAGTCCAAAATATAATTCTCACACTAGGACTTGGTTCACATAAAACCCTTTGCTGTAGTGCCATCATTAGGTGCCATCAGTAGCAGGAGGGAGAGCCACCTACTGACCAAGTTTAATCTCTACAGTTTGGTGTGCATGATCAGTTTTAGCAGAGAAAAATAATAATATGAAGACAAAGAAGAAGAAAAATCCTCACGAAAGCAAAAGGGTTCTAAGTATTATGTGCTTGGCCCCCTAATAATTATTATTAATATGGAAATCTGAGTATGGTATGAACTGGGAGTTGGGTAAGGCTCTGTAATTACACATGCAGCTCAGGAACTCTGTTAAATATGTTGTTATAGTTCCTGATCACTGCAAAGGGAGGGGCATTAATTTCACAATATGTCCCTTTAGTGCTTCTTTCTCTTTCTTTTTGTAATAGCGGGGTGTCAGCTGTAACCTGATTTAGTCAGCCCGCATCACTCAGAAAGGACTGACACAGAGCACAAAGGTAGGGGTTTGTATGTGTGTGTGTTTGTGTGTGTGTGTGTGTGTGTGTGTGTGTGAAGGAAGGCAACATACTACATGCAAAAATAATTTTTAAAAAAAGAGTAAAGAAAGTGCTGGCATTAATTAATTCTATTGAAGGTGAAGTAATTAATTGTTTGTCATTTTTATGCCATTTTTGTCCATTTTTAATATTTTCTGAATAACTCCAAGAAAATAGCATTTAAGACTTGCAATATAATGAGTAGAAATTAAATGTAAATAGATAAAATAAATCATTATTAAACTTTTAATGATCAATTCTTAAACCATTATCAAACTGTTTATAAATTGTAATAATAATAGAATAATATTTTATTTTATATATATATATATATATATATATATATATATACACACATAGTATGATGTGCACTTGAGGCTCACACATAGGCCTCAATGTGTTTTTATTTTGTCTGAAGTTTCTTTAAGTGCTTTCTTCAAGTGTAATTTATTGTAAATTGTGCGTGTCGAGCCAATGCATACTTTGTGTACTTCTGTTCATACAGTTAGACGCTATACACACTGACTCAGCTTTGTGTTCACACCCTGCAGGGTGTGTCCATTTTTAATATTTTCTGAATAACTCCAAGAAAATAGCATTTAAGAGTTTGAAGATTGCACCTGCAATATAGTGAGTAGAAATTAGATGTAAATAAATAAAGAACTAAATCATTATTAAACCTTTAATGATCAATTACTAAACCATTATCAAACTGATAACCGATTATAAATTGTAATAATACTAGAATAATTTTTGCTTATAAGCACCATTCAAAGAAACCAAAGCACAAAATAAGAATAGAAAAATGTATAAAACATAATTTTATAATTCAAATATATATATATATGTATATATATATATACAGTATATATATTAAGGTGATTGTGATGTGAGGCTCACACATAGGCCACATTTGTTATCTCAGCAGGTGTTTTTATTTTGTCTGAAGTTTCTTTAAGTGCTTTCTTTACATGACGTTTGTTGCAAATTGTGCGTGTTGAGCCAATGCATACTTTGTGTACTTCTGTTCATACAGTTAGACGCTATACACACTGACTCAGCTTTGTGTTCACACCCTGCAGGTTTACATTCCTTCTCTCTCTTTATCTCTTTCTCTTTTACCCACCCCCACCCCCACACACATTCCTAGTTGTGAATTGTTCTATAAATTTATCAATCGACTCATTAGAGCATCTAACCATTCAGCACTGGGTCACACCTGGGTTTGAATTTCAGTCTTTCTTTTCTTTTTTTTTCCCCATGTTTTTCCACAGGTGCATCAGAATAAGTGCACGTTAGTCACCACCTCTGCTTCAACATGGCTTACGTAATCAATCAGCCTGCACCTCCGCCTGTGATCATCGAACAACCTCCACCTCCTGTGATAGTCCAGTCTGCACCTCCGCCTGTGATCATCGAACAATCTCCACCTCCTGTAATAGTCCAGCCTGCACCTCCGCCTGTGATCATTGAACAATCTCCACCCCCTGTAATAGTCCAGCCTGCACCTTCAGCAGCCATCATCCAGGCTCAGCCAGCTGTAGCAGTGATCCAGCCTCCTGGCCCTGTGGGTAAGATTTCTAAAATTTTTTAACTCCAGGCTGTTGTAATTTACGGTGGCCTGTAAGTGCAACACATAAACACACTGGCAAACCAAAAACTCAGAAACAAAAATGCAACAGCAAAACCCAAAACTCGATAGCAAAATATGACAGCATAAACCAAAAACATGATACCAAAACCAAAAACGTAACAGAAAAACCCAAAACAATGCCTGGAAAATCAAAAACATGCCAGCAAAACAAAAACCAATATGATAAATGCGAAAATGCAAGAGCAAATTCAGAAACGTATCAATAGCATTTGCCCTAATAAACACAGCGCTGAGTTTACGCACTCGCTTCCTGCCTCATCTCACAGCACGTTACAGCAACAGCGAAACAACGACAGTAACCCCACAAATTCAGGAACAAATTAACATTAACTCAAAATGGAAAGGGTGGGGCTTTATTGAACATCACATACTCTAATATTATTGAAAAATAAACGTGTATGTGTGTGTGTGTATGATTGCAGTGATGCAGGCTCCTATGAAATCCGTACCCGCATCAACGAGGTGTGGTTTCTGCCAGCAGCAGATTGTCACAATGACTCGACCCATCAATGGACTCCTCACCTGGGTGGTTGCCGGGACGCTCCTTTTCTTATTGTAAGAGATCTCACACTCTCTCTCTCGCTCTCACACACAGCTCTCACACACAAAAACACACTGCTTTACACTTCCTCTGCCATCTCCCTGCAGCATATGGCCATTCTGCGTGATTCCTTTCTTCGTAAAGTCCTGCAAGGACATCGAACACACCTGCCCCAACTGCAAGAACGTCATCTACATTCACAAACGGATGTGAGATGTTTCACACAGGGGAACCTGGAGAGCCTGGAGAACATCATGAACCCAGATGACGGCTGTAGAAGAATTAATAATCTTGTTTTTTTCATAATATGTAATTAAGAATTTATCATTTAATTAGTTATGCCATTAAAAATAGTATTCAAAGACTTTTTTTGGCTCTCCTATATATAACTGCTTCTAGAGTTACTGAAATCATTGTTCTTTACATGTTCTTACATTTGTGAAAAGTGTTAATATTCTAAAGCAAATTTCTCTGTAAACAATTTCTCAATAATCAATTCAATTCAATTCAATTTTATTTGTATAGTGCTTTTAACAATGGACATTGTCACAAAGCAGCTTTACAGAAATAAATGGATACAGAAAAAAAATATATTGTAAATATGTGAATTTATCCCTGTGAATTTATCCCTAATGAGCAAGCCAGAGGCGACGGTGGCAAGGAAAACGTCCCTGAGATGATATGAGGAAGAAACCTTGAGAGGAACCAGGCTCAAAAGGGAACCCATCCTCATCTGGGTGCAACAGATTATATTATGCGATTATAAATAAATCCCTTCTATTATTGTGTACTATATGGACAAATAGTGCAATTGTGCAACCAATAAATTCATCACAGTTTTTGAAACAAGTCCGGTTGGTTAAAATCTATCCACCGTCAACTGATGGAGTCCTGAGTACAAAGGTGCTCATGGCAACTGCAGCCCCAAAGCCACTACAGCAATCGCAGTCCCAGGCCATTACAGTACAGCTCCCCATATGTGATCCCCAAGCCATCTCCACAGCCCCCAGGTGGCACCATCCCCAGCAATCCAAACAGTTCTTCAGGCAGTCCATATGGGGCCACCCCCAGCAGCAGCGAGCGAACTCAACCGATGAGAACTCCAACCAGAAGTAGGGCATCAGGATGGGTCAGGCAGCGAGGAGGAGCAGAAGGGGTCAGGATCACTGGCATCTCAGAAGTAGCATGTGTAGCTCGATAGAGAGTGAGGGAGCGAGAGAGATGGAGAGAGAGGAAGAGATTGTTAGGTAAGCTTTTGTCCTCTAATAGTTAAGCATGATGTACTTTGCATGCAGAGTGCAAGCAGGGACTCCGGCAAGACTAGCTATGACAGCATAACTAAAAGGGGGAGCCAGAAGCTAACACAGACATGAGGGCACCCTGGGACATAAGGCAGCCAGCCACTCCACTGTCGACAAACCTGAGTGAACGTGTGAGAGTGAGGGGGGCGACAGCATCCAAACATCCCAGTTCACCACAACACTCTATGCCTGTGAAACCCTCCAGACCTGCCCCTGTACCTAAGAAAAAAATATTCACAAAAGGCTTGACTAAACAAATATGTTTTCAGCCTAGACTTAAACACTGAGACTGTGTCTGAGCCCCGAACACTAAGTGGAAGGCTGTTCCATAACTGTGGGGCTTTGTAAGAGAAAGCTCTACCCCCTGCTGTAGCCTTCACTAATCGAGGTACCAACAAATAGCCTGCACCGTTTGATCTGAGTAGGCGTGGCAGATCATAAAAGACCAAAAGTTCGCTCAGGTACTGTGGCGCGAGACCATTTAGTGCTTTATATGTCAATAGTAGTATTTTATAATCAATACGAAATTTGATTGGGAGCCAATGCAGTGTGGATAAGAGAGGGGTGATGTGGTCATATCTTCTGATTCTAGTAAGGATTCTTGCTGCTGCATTCTGGACTAACTAGAGCTTGTTTATGCATCTACTGGAACATCCAGACAGTAAGGCATTACAGTAATCCAACCTAGATGTAGATAATATCACTAGGATTGCATTCTTTCATTTTAGCAATATTTCTGAGATGAAAGAAAGCAATCCTAGTGATATTATCTACATGAGTTTCAAAAGAAAGACTAGAGTCTTGATGATTAACATTAAACTGCTATTCAGAAGAAATGAGTAAAAAATTTTAATATCTGCAAAGATGGTCTTCAAGAAAGAGGTGAACTTTGGTGAAAATTTGATTAATTATTTTAGTGAAATTTAATTTGCAGCCTGTGTGGTCATTTAGGAGGATTTAATGATCACATAGCACATGATCGTTAAGGGAGAGGTGTGCTACAGTGGGCGGGTACATAACTGCTGAGGCTGGGGGAGGGGTTGGTGTTACAGGGGTGGCAGCCATGGGGGGGGGGGGGGGGGGGGGTCTGTCAATCATTTTGTGCATCAACCAATGAAGTATCAGCTTTTGCTCATCAATGACACTGATTAGAACAAGCTATCCATCATTTTGTTTTTCAATCTTAAGTTTAGATTATGTTTCCAACCAATTAGTGAAATACTGAAATGTATCTTTCCTTTTTAATTGAAGGGAATCAGTTAATTATTTATTAGCCTACTTAACATTCTGTGGATTAAAATAGGTACTGTTAATCACTTGTCTTGCTCCAAAAATAACCAGATGCTTGGATATAAAGAATATTGCATTTATACCTCAATTCGAAAAAAAAACATTGACATTTATTAAGAACAGTGGTTGTTGCATTATAATGTGGGCACAGAAGATAAACTGAAGTCAAGACTGCCATTGTCAAGTCCAAGACCTGGCCTAGCTGAGACCAAGTCAAGACCAAGTCTTAAGGCAGTCGAGGCCAAATGAAAGTGAGACCGAGTCAAGATCAAGATTGAAAAAACTCAAGATCAAATCCTTTTTGAGGTCATGACTTTACTTCGGCTAGTTGGCTTTATTCTTGCATTGCCAATGATTATGTTGTTTCCTAGAAAAAGGAATTACTTCTTGTCAAACTCTGTGCATGCAAAAAGTAAAGACAACATGAAAACATTATTTTTAAAAACTTTCAGTCAAGACTAAGTCCAAGTTTATACAGGAAATGAGTGGAGACCAGACTCGAGTCCTACAGTCCTACTGACAGTCAATGCTTGTGATATGATTGGCTAATCCTAACCCTAAATGATTGGCTGAGGCATCAGATGATACTTGCTTCAACCACAGTTTTACATAACTGCCACATGAGTGCTCAGTACATTCTCAGGTTAATAAATGTGACCGCGCACTCCTGCGACATTTTATTTGTCAGTCTCATTACACACCTCTACTTTAAGGTTCTAATAGGAAACAATTTGATATCGAATATTTTACAGATGTTTAAAAAGAGGAAGATTGTGAATTGCTTTTGCTTCCAAACAACAACTTCTGCTTCAGGGACAAGGTTTAAAAATGACTATGGCATGGGAACGAGTTCTGTGACATTCCTGAAATAATTCCCCTACGCTTTACCGGAAAAGTTGAGCAGAAAATTCCAGACTCTTTAGTCAAGATGTATTTTGGAGTCTATACTTTACATTCACACACATTCACAAGAATCAGTTTAAGCTTCATGTTGTGTCATGTTGTGTCATGTTGTGTTACCAACACAACAAGCAAAACAAAAAACCCTAAACATTATTGTTTCAGCATGATATGTATTTTTATTATTTTAACCAAACTGTAAGTGTATTCTTTATCTTTATCTACTGTAAATTATACCCAATTTCTGGTCAAGGTTCTATCTTTGTATATTTATTCATGTCCACATCGGCTGTGAAATATTTCCTTCCTTGTAATCATTTCAGCACTTTTATTATTTGTTGGATCTAACAGAGTGTAAATTTTCTCTTTTCTATTACATGACTTTTAATTATGGTTAATTTAATTTAATTAAACGTAAAACCATACTACTGGTTCGTTGTGCTCAATAGGCACTTCTACTATTACCTTAAATGGACAAATCAACCGGCTGGTAGACATCCATAACTCCTAATGTAAAGGGTGTATAAAAAAAAAAAAAAGACATTCTGTTGAATGTGATCCAATTAGAAAGAATTAACATAATTTTTTTTTTTTTTTTTTTTTTGCACAAGAATTTCATTGTGTGCTTGTTAATTAATAGACGGTCCCTTAACACTTATTTTAATGTGATATTTATTCATTTATTCATTCATTCATCTTCAGTCAGTGTTTTACAGACAGACAGTAACCCTAGCTCAGATACTATGACGGGTTTTATTGACACAATAAACCCATCCTGTCTGTATGAGAAATAAAGTCATACAACAATGGTACAAAGCTATTTTTACCATCAATGTACTCCTTTATTTTTTATACAGGCTGGCTTTTCAGGTTGCATAGATTACATATACACACTCTCTCACGCACAGTCAAACCAGTCTTATTATTATCAGGAATTATTTATTGATATTATTACAACAAACTGTAGTGTTAAACTTTGATTACACACGGTCTAACAAGAAAC
Source organism: Pangasianodon hypophthalmus (assembly GCF_027358585.1). NCBI lineage: Eukaryota > Metazoa > Chordata > Actinopteri > Siluriformes > Pangasiidae > Pangasianodon > Pangasianodon hypophthalmus. Next base: position 15,928,969 of record NC_069735.1, on the reverse strand, counting down.
TTGGATACCTAATCTGTATCTGAATATGCTGCATATTTATTACTATATTACTAACATTTATAAAAATATTTTAAAAAAGTAATTCGTGATGTATGCTACCTAGAGCTAACCTAAGTTTTAGGTTAAAACCCAAAGCTACACAGACATTTTTTTTGCTAGAATTATGAGAAAAAGAAAAGTTGCTTGATATTAACTTGGAAATGGGAGATAAATCTGTGTAATATTTTCTCATTTGTGATATAAACCTGCTTCCATATACAGTATCTCACAAAAATTAGATTTATCCTGATGTATATGTGTAAGATTATTATAATTATTTTTTTATAATATATGATCCTTTCTGTATTTTAATCCCAGTCTAGTTCTGCATGTTGTCAGTGGCTGTGAGCAGTATGGTTTGTTCTGATTGGGAGAGAGCAGTACAGTGTGTTCTGATTGGCCGAGAACAGTATGGCGTTAATCAGCTACTAATGAGTTATCAGTTTCAGTAATAAACAAATTACTAATCAATCATTAATCAGTTACTAATCAGTTAATAATTTATGATGATGCTTTATATTTTAATCCCAGTCTAGTACTGTATGTTGTTATTGGCTGAGAGCAGTACAGTGGGTTCTGATTGGCTCACAGCAGTGTGGTGTGTTCTGATTGGCTGAGAACAGTACGGTGTGTTCTGATTGGCTGAGAACAGTATGGTGTACTAATCAGTCATTAATCAGTTACTGATGAGTAATAAATAAGTCACTAGTCAGTAACAAATCAGTCATTAATCAGTTTCTAATCAGCTAATAATATATGATGCTTCTCTATTTCTTATTACCAGTCTAGTACAGTATGTTCTCATTGATTGGCCAAGAGCAGTATGGTGTGTTCTGATTGGCCAAGAGCAATACATTGTGTTCTGATTGGCCGAGAGCAGTATGGTGTGTTCTGATTGGCAGAGAACAGTACGGTGTGTCCTGATTGGCTAAGTTACTAAACAGTCATTAATCAGTTAGTAATCATTAACAAATCAGTCATTAATTAGTTACTAGTCAACTAATAATATATGATGCTTCCCTATTTCTTAATACCAGACAAATACTGTATATTCTGACTGGCCGAGAGCAGTACAGTGTATTCTAATTGGCCGAGAGCACTATGGTGTGTTCTGATTGGCCGAGAGCATTATGGTATTATTCAGTTACTAATAAGTCAGTAATCAGTTATTATTCAGTCATTAATCAGTTACTAATCAGCTAATAATATATGATCATTCTCTATTTCTCATTACCAGTCTTCTTTATTATGTTCTTTTTGGTAGAGATCAGTACGATTGGCATAAGAACTGTTCTTGGCCAATCAGATCACACTGTACTGCTCTCAGCCAATCAGCAACCAGTCTAATACAGTATGTTCTGATTGGCCGCTGATTAGTCTCGTGAACAGTATGAAATGTTCTGAGAGGAGTACGTTATTAGCTCTTGGCCAATCAGAACGCACCGTACTGTTCTCGGCCAATCAGAACAGTAGTAGACAGGTAAATTACATTCTTTTATTTTGTGCATGACTGTCGTGTGCACATGTATTAAAGCAGACAAAGTCCACATTTATGTCACTTATCATCATATGCTTTTGTCTGATCAATGTTCTTTTTACAGAAAACTAGTCTCTAGAGCACATGCTTTTGAACAAGGCCAGAACAGCATAAAAATACAATAAAACCAAAACAGAAACTTGAGAACAATATGGGTTAGACAAGAGGAAAGAAACATGATCAGGCAAAGGCTCATACACAGAAGTCAATCTACAATTTATCATTTGCATTATGTCCAAAGCTTCAAGTCTCAAAATCCTTAAAAGAATGACAGAAATATATACACTATTTAAGTGCTTTTCCTCTTGTTACACATAGACAAACACATTAAACAAAGTCACGCATGATTAAACAGTTTGGAATTTCTGCAATGCCACATAACTCATTCTGTGCTCTCTTTCTTTCTTTCTTTCTTTCTCTTTTAAACATCTCTAAAATGTTCTATATCAACTTGTGGTTTGATCTGACCTGTTCCACTGTTAGAGCAGAACAAATTTATGTACCTGCCACGTGAGGACCGGTACAGTCTCGTGTTAATGTACGTAAGCTTCATATCTGAAACACCTCTGCCTTAAGGACCTAATAGGCATTCAGGAAAACAATCAGATATGGAACATTTTAGAGATGTCTAAAAGTAAAAAGATTAGAGAAAGAAAGAGAGCACAGAACGAGTTACTTGGCATTGCAGAAATTCCAAGCTGTTTAATTATGCGTGACAAACATCTTTGTTTAATGTGATTGTCTACGTATTTATACAGGTTTTTGTTGAAGAATAAAAGGAAGTAAAATAAAAAAACATTGGACTCTTTTTCCCCACTCAAACAAACAAACACTAAACATTGTTGTATCTGCACAATATCTATTAATGCTTTATTATTTCAAATTAAGTGTAATTTAAAAAAAAAATCTTCATCTAAGTCCTGCTTAAGGTTTTATCTTCGTATATATTTCCTCATGTAAGCCCTGAAATATTAACTTACTTGGTGTAGTAATGATGAAGTAATAATGTTTTATGGTCCTTTCAGCACTTTTATGATGTTTTGGATCAAATAGAGTGTAAATTTTACTCTATTCTGTCACAAGTTTTAATGATTTAGAAAAAAAGCAAGCAGAAAAGAGTCATGATTCAATAAAATGTTTATTATTATGTTATAGACAAGCCTCTGAGGTCTTTGCCACACCAAGCAATGAGTAAATGTGATGTAAATTAAAAAAAATACACACTTATACATATATTCAATCTCATGTGTCCAAACATTTGACTGGTAGTGTACATATATAGTAATACTTTCTACAAAGGCCTTATGTGTAATGACCTTTAAATACCCGCATACCATATTTATAATGCATTCATAAGGCGTTATACATGTTGTTATACTTATTTATGGAATTAGAGTTTATAGCCATATTTATAATGCATTTATAAAGTGTTAACAGTATGCATTATAATATATCATAATCACAAATACCAAAGAAATCCATTCCTATTTATTATGTTAAGTGCTAGATACACATAAAGAAAACCAAAGCCTTGCTTGGAAAGGCTGCTAACACCTTGAGAAGACATTCCCAAAGTTACGAAAACTTCAAAACCTCAACCAGAAATGATTAAATGCATCACAATGATTTTAATCTAACCTTTTTAATACACCTGTACAATTTAATGACCCTTATTCATTAAACTTACTAAGTGCTGGTTTAAATGAGCATTAGCCCCGCCCACGAGTACCTCATTTAAATATCATATGCACACCTGACTCTTACCTGACACCCACCTGCACACTGTAGCTTATGTAGGTTTTACGTTAATACGCCAATAATATAATGATTTGGTATGCTACATATAATCACCATGGATACAAATAGGAAAGAAATCACACGGACAGAAAATAGTTTCCGTGAACTGGAAGAGCTGATGTCCCAGATGAACTCTACACTTACTTTATGATCAGATTAACAACTTAATAATGAATACAGCCTATTTTTTTTTTCTTAAAGAATTTCGAGATAACATATAATCCCACTGTTACTGCAGCACACCGAGGGTCGTCCATGTTGTGCTGGATGGCTCACTCGTGCGGGGCATGACTTCATTAATAACGATGATATACTGTAAAAGAACATCAGGGGAAAGCGATATGAGTCACGTGTGTGTTACGAGTGCTATTTATTAAAATTTGACTGGTAATTTGCATCAATGTAAAACAATCCTATACTCACTGATAGCGTTCGCTGCAGGTTGGATTACGGTGGGCAGAACCTGCGGCTGGATGACCCTAACAGCCTGAGATGGATGCTGGATCACCAGAGCAGGTTGAGCAGCCTGGATTATGGTTTGTGGAGCCATGCCCGGGACCACCACTGCCGACCTTGGGGGTTGGATTATCACATGATTCCCGCCACCCTGGATCACTTGGACCCTCGGCTGACCCGCGCCAGCTCCATAAACAGAGTACATGGATGCAGGTGTATCTGTGGAGAAGTGTAAAAAATGAAATCACTCAATGACATCACTGTTACATAGTTTAATTCATTTCCACCATTAATGTGCATTTATCCCACAGCGTAGTTTAATTCTGGATTCTGATTGGTCAGAAGGTGTTGATTCATCTTCTATAACAGCAGCTTTGACAGAAGTGCAGCTGCAAATCACAGGTTTATATTAATGCACTCGTTCTCGTATGTTATCGTTTCCATAGTAGCAGCTCATTCACAGGGACTTGAATGACTGACGCGCCACAAAAACGTGTTAAAAATGTGTGTAATCGTTGATACGGTGAAATTTTCTGCAGTTTTAGAGAGAGAGTTGGAAAAAGAGAGGCTGGTGAGGGAATGACTGTTTAGTTTAGTTTTAAATTGTTTTGTGGATGTTCAATGACATTAAATGTAACTATAAATGGAGAAAAGTAAGATATGTCATGCTTTAATTAATGAAACATTGCTGTGGTATAAGAAGGAATAAAAGACTTAGGGACACGCTTTTATAAGAAAATAATCAACTTCCTAGTGGTAATAGTGACCCTGCTTCATGACCCCGCATGGTCTTGGATTATTTTCCTGTAACAGCATGTCCTGTGTGTAGTTAATGTGCTGTACTGGAGTTTGGTGCACAAACCTGGTGTGATTTGCTGTACTGCTCTGGAGGATACGTTGTCTGTACTGGAGGAGGGAAAAGAGTAGGATGAAGATGAGGCTTACACTTACACCTGTTCTAAACTCCCAGAGCTGCTGTGTGTATTTAAACCTTTCAACCAAATAGGACAATATTTATGACTTTTCCTTCCCACAGCTTGATATGATTTTTATCTCTCTGATAAAACCTGGGAGTGGGATGGGCCTCAGGCATGAATGTAGAATCTGACCAGTACAATTGATTTGGTTTTATGAACAATAACCAGTACAATCACTTTATAAATAGTATAAGCATAAATCTAATATTATTTCTATAGTTTTATATAATATAATCCTCCTACGAGTTGTAGCTCACGCACTTAATGAGACGTGTTTTTGTTTTGCTACAGTCCTGTCTTCATCCCTGTCTTTGGACTGATTTATTTCCTGATTGTGTTCACCTGTTCTCAGTTGCACCTGCTCGCATTGTACCGCTTAAACATAGTGTCGCCTGGATGACATGGTAGAAAAATTAGCAACCGGCACAATGCTCTTCTTTCTCCACTTGCTGCAAATTTTGAGCATTTTGTCTCTGTGCTTATAGATTAGTACTGTTTTTTTACAGCATGTTTGAGCAGAATTGTGTATCATTGGCTGCCACTGTAAATAGACAAAAAATAAATAAGGAATATTTGAAGTCTATCATACTTCACAAAAATATTTAACCCAGTATGACTTTTCCAAACTAGGTTTATAAGAGTAGCACACATGAATAAGAAGATAATTTATTTAAAATCCATGCTAGTGAAAGACATTTAGCCTAAGAACAGCATGTTACAATAGTAATGTATGTAATAATAATTGTTTTTTAATTAATAATACATTGTAATAATTAATTAGGTGTCATAATAAATAGCATTATTAATGATCTCTTTCTATTTTCTGCCTGGCTGATGTATTCACACAGAATAGATTTTTTTCAGCCTTTATCTCTTTGCCAGATGAAGTTACGCCCATGTGCGTGCATCTGTCAATCAACAACAGTCAATCAAATCTCTGACTATTTATGACCTCATTGCCATTAAACACAAGCTGTTTTGTTACCTCCATTTTGAATATCCAGTAAACTGATATCTGTGGGTCTCTATAACACTAACCTAATAGTACATTAGCATGTAAGGTAGCAAATGTTGGTTGGCTGACTTCTTTGTTCACATGCTAACATGAAAGCAAGCGAATGTAGAGTAATTATCTAGGGTTTGCAGCTAGTTTCTGTTGTCATAGCAACCAGTACTTAGCTAGGTTAAAGGTATGCTGGTGATGTCGCAGAAGCTAACAAACGTCACTTTAAATAATAAATAATGTAAGTTAGAATATCAACTTTTTCACTGAATAATCTGTCATATTACCTTTAAGGACTAGGAAGTGGGTATATTATTATAATTTTGTAAAAGTAGCACGTTAGAAATTTGATTACTGTTAGGAGCCACAAGCAAAATAAGGAAAATAAGATTAATACATTCCCATTTTTTTTAGGTTGAAAACTTTTCTATGAAAATATTTTCTATATTTTGCAATTGGTAAAGATAAGGTATGATTTATTTTCTCTAACCACAATGTATTTCATTTCTAATTATTATACACTTTATACTTTATACATATACTTTGCACAATGCAATTTTTGTCCTTATTTTTATCCTTAATGAACCAAAAACCAGAAATATAAATTGTGTAAAAATCATTAAGAATCCTTGAGAAATCAAGATTTTTTTTTATGATTGTAATATTCCTAAAAAAAATGTAACAAAAGCCTCCTCTTTAATGAACTTTTGTTTAAGCCCATAGAAACGGAGTAAAAGAAAAACCTCATGAAACTTCTAAACTCTGTCAGTCACTAACTTGATTCATGAGCAACCTGGTTACATGTAAAAAGCTGTAAAGTAGCTGATTTTTTAAAAAACAAATTCTGACTTCATTTATCAACAATCACACCTGCTACCTTCTGCTTAATTTAAGGGATGTCAAATAGCTAAACACACACACACACACACACACACACACGTACCTGACTTTCATGTACTCCGTAGTGTGCCTGATGAATTCAGTGGTTTTCTGAGAGCTACGAAGAGGCTAAAAGAGAATGCAGATAAACATTCTGTGTGCGTGTGTGTGTGTGTGTGTGTGTGTGTGTGTGTCTGCATTTCAGGACTGGTTTTTAACTGGTTTTACACAAGGAAGTGAATTCCAGCAGAGCCGATAAGGAACTAAAGTGTGAAAAGAAATACCCCCTCTCTTTACCTCCACCTGGGGGTGGTGTACATGAGTGAATTCCATTTGCTCCAATGATTCTGACATTTTCTCCCTGGAAATAGATGGAGGAAAAAAGGAGAGAAATAACCCTTTAATTATCTTGTCACAGGGGAATATCATAAGCCTGGTGTGATCGTGATTATGAAAATAACATTAAACTACAGAGGTTAAAAAACAATAGAAATTGTTATATAAAGAACTTCCAGTAAATAGTATCTGTGAAGGTTATATGTGTATGGACCACTGAAGATATTCATAACTCATTCTAATGCATTCATAAGGCATTATATCACGTACCTCTCTGTGGCGAGTTCAACTTTTATCTTCCGAGTGACATCGAGAGACATGTGATTACCCTATATATCAAAGAGAGAATGAGAGAGAGCGACATGCACAGAAAAGACAGAGAAAGAGAGAGTGAGAAGAGACACAGACAGACAGACAGAGAGAGACAAAGATTTTAGTAATGTCTAGTTTTAATGCAGGTTTTACTTGCTGGCAGCAGAGACCTGATGTAAAGACGTGAAGGTCAGGAAAAGTGATTTTTGTGCTTTAAACCATGTCATTACTCTTTACCTGTATAGGAGTGCAGTTTTTGCGTGGACTGTCCGGCTGAGCGAACATGTTTTCCTGCATACAGCCTTGTGACTTTTGACTTGGGTATATCAGAGGATTGTCAGGATACATTGAAAGAGTGGCTTTCTCTTTATCCATATATGGAGGACTTCGGGAGAGAAAAGAGGGAGACGCGTTTCACTTTTCACACAATCCTCAGTGCTTCTCATTTACAAGATGACAAGATAATATATATGGCTTTGTTGAGGGAGTCTTGATTTGTTTATTAAACAATTTCATTTTCATTTTTCTTTTCCCAGCCACCCCTCCTTAAAATCTTTGTTGAGTGAATGATTGACATGTATAGAACTATTTTTATGTGTATGTAGTGTATGCATGTATGGATATACACTATATGGCAAAAAGTATATGGACACCTGACCATCACACCCATATGTGGCTCTTCCTCAAACTGTTGCCACAAAGTTGGAAGCACACAATTGTATAGAAAGTCTTTGTATGCTGTAGTGTTACAGTTTCCCTTCACTGGAACTAAGAGGCTGAAACCTGTTCCAGCATGACAATGCCCCTGTGCACAAAGCGAGCTCCATGAAGACATGGTGTGTGAAGGTTGGAGTGGAAGAACTCGAGTGTCCTGCACAGAGCCCTGACCTCAACCCCACTGAACACCTTTGGGATGAACTGGAACACCGAATGAACCCCAGACCTCCTCACCAACATCAGCGCCTGATCTCACTAATGCTCTTGCAGCTGAATGAACACAAATCCCCACAGCCACGCTCCAACATCTAGCGGAAAGACTTCCCAGAAGAGTCACTTTGATCACACTTTGTGTGCTTTTTTCCAGACCAAAAATCATCAAATCCTTTTCAAGGCCAAGCCTTATTTCAGTTTCATGTATGCCAGACCAAATTCACTAATTCTCTTGAGAATGACCTAGAATCTTACAGAATCAACCTAGACAATACATTTAGGGATATAAATGTATTATAAGGTTACCTCTAGAAGACACCACTTAGTAGGACACATACCTTTGGCGTTGAGGACCAGGAGAGTGCAGGTGAATATGGGGACCACCCTACATCCCAAAGATAGATAGATAGAGATAGTGTGTGTGTGTGTGAGAGAGAGAGAGAGAGAGAGAGAGGGAGAGAGCATGTATGGTTTAAGCAGCATTTGAGTTGTCTGGCAGAAAAAGCTGCAGAAAGGAATGAGAAGACCAGGATGAACCCTATAATTCCCATTCACTGGGCTTTACCTCTGAAGGGATGTGGTGTGTCTGAGGAGCTGGGCCAGGATATGGTGGAACAGGGATATTCTCCATGGGCAAGGAACTGGAGAAGAGAACAGTTGAAGAAGGTCATATCTTTGCTTTCTTTTTCCTTCCTTCCTTCCTTCCTTGCTTGCTTTGTTCTTTCCTTCCTTGGTAACTTCAGTCTCATATTTTGCTATCTATCTTTGTGAAATGATACATCCTGAGGAGCAGGTCTGGTATCATTTTTTTCACTCAGCATTCTGTTTACTGACAAAAATATATCTAAAACTAAACTAAAAAAGACATTCCAACAGCTAAACCACTGCTGGTACCAATGTGAAAGTGTGTGCCATGTCAGCTAGATGCTTAGTAGGACACATACCTTTGGCGTTGAGGACCAGGAGAGTGCAGGTGAATATGGGGACCACCCTACATCCCAGAGATAGATAGATAGAGATAGTGTGTGTATGTGAGAGAGAGAGAGAGAGAGAGAGAGAGAGAGAGAGGGAGAGAGCATGTATGGTTTAAGCAGCATTTGAGTTGTCTGGCAGAAAAAACTGCAGAAAGGAATGAGAAGATCAGGATGAACCCTATAAACCCCATTCACTGGGCTTTACCTCCGAAGGGATGTGGTGTGTCTGAGGAGTTGGGCCAGGATATGGTGGAACAGGGATATTCTCCATGGGAAAAGAACTGGAGAAGAGAACAGTTGAAGAAGGTCATATCTTTGCTTTCTTTTTCCTTCCTTCCTTCCTTCCTTGTTAGCTTCCTTCTCTTTGTGTGGTTTTTTTCACTTCAATTCTGCTTTTGCTCGGTCTCTATTTTTCATCTATAATTCAGTGCTACACAGCAGGAGTTTGATTCCTAAATCAATCAAATCAAATCTTATCAATGAAAACTGATGGTTCTTTCACACCTGTTTTCTGATTCCAAATCAGAGCATAAATTGAGGCATTGTCAAACCACGCCTTCATGAAGCTCTCTTTATGCACAGGGGCATTGTCATGCTGGAACAGGTTTGGGCCTCTTAGTTCCAGTAAAGGGAAACTGTAATGCTACAAAATACAAAGACATTCTAAACAATTGTCTGGTTCCAGCTTGGGATAGGCTCACATATGGGTGGGACGACCCCATTTCCACATACTCCTTCGTGGAGTTCACAAATATGTGTTAAGATAATGTGAGACGCAGCAGCTTATAAATACCTGTGGTTTGCATGTTGACAACAGAAGGTGGGTTTGCAACTTGAATGTGAGTGTTGACAGTGGACACCCTAAAGTTCAGATAGATAAAGAGAGAGAGACAATGATTTAAAGATGCATCTATAGGTTTATGCAAGAGAAAGTGAAAGAATTTCAACATGAGCTGTAACAGGGACTTCCCTATATCCCAAAGATAGATAGAGAGAGAGAGAGATAGAGACAGAGGTTTTAGAAACATTGCAGATGTCTCTAGTTTTATTGTCAGATGTCTGAGAAGAAATAAGAATCTTGTTTTGGAACCCTGTAAACCCCCTTCACTGGGATTTACCTCTGAAATTGGGTGGTGTTTGGTGGACTCAAACCCCAGTGGTGGGCCAGAATACTGACGAACAGGGAGGTTCTCCGTGGGCAAAGAACTGCAGAAGAGAACAGTAGAAGAAGGTCATATCTTTGCTTCCTTTTTTCCTTTTTTCCTTCCTTCCTTCCTTCCTTCCTTCAGTCTCATATTTTGCTATCTATCTTTGTGAAATGATACATCCTGAGGAGCAGGTCTGGTATCATTTTTTTCACTCAGCATTCTGTTTACTGACAAAAATATATCTAAAACTAAACTAAAAAAAACATTCCAACAGCTAACCATGTCAGGTAGATGCTTAATAGGACACATACCTTTGGCGTCGAGGACCAGGAGAGTGCAGGTGAATATGGGGACCACCCTACATCCCAAAGATAGATAGAGAGATAGATAGGGATAGTGTGTGTGTGTGTGTGTGTGAGAGTGAGAGAGAGAGAGAGAGAGAGAGCATGTATGGTTTAAGCAGCATTTGAGTTGTCTGGCAGAAAAAACTGCAGAAAGGAAAGAGAAGACCAGAATGAACCCTATAAACCCCATTCACTGGGCTTTACCTCTGAAGGGATGTGGTGTGTCTGAGGAGCTGGGCCAGGATATGGTGGAACAGGGATATTCTCCATGGGAAAAGAACTGGAGAAGAGAACAGTTGAAGAAGGTCATATCTTTGCTTTGTTTTTCCTTCCTTCCTTCCTTCCTTGTTTGCTTTCTTCTTTCCTTCCTTGGTAACTTCAGTCTCATATTTTGCTATCTATCTTTGTGAAATGATACATCCTGAGGAGCAGGTCTGGTATCATTTTTTCCCTCAGCATTCTGTTTACTGACAAAAATATATCTAAAACTAAACTAAAAAAGACATTCCAACAGCTAAACCACTGCTGGTACCAATGTGAAAGTGTGTGCCATGTCAGCTAGATGCTTAGTAGGACACATACCTTTGGCATTGAGGACCAGGAGAGTGCAGGTGAATATGGGGACCACCCTACATCCCAAAGATAGATAGAGATAGTGTGTGTGTGTGAGAGAGAGAGAGAGAGAGAGAGAGAGAGGGAGAGAGCATGTATGGTTTAAGCAGCATTTGAGTTGTCTGGCAGAAAAAACTGCAGAAAGGAAAGAGAAGATCAGGATGAACCCTATAAACCCCATTCACTGGGCTTTACCTCTGAAGGGATGTGGTGTGTCTGAGGAGTTGGGCCAGGATATGGTGGAACAGGGATATTCTCCATGGGAAAAGAACTGGAGAAGAGAACAGTTGAAGAAGGTCATATCTTTGCTTTCTTTTTCCTTCCTTCCTTCCTTCCTTGCTTGCTTTGTTCTTTCCTTCCTTGGTAACCTCAGTCTCATATTTTGCTATCTATCTTTGTGAAATGATACATCCTGAGGAGCAGGTCTGGTATCATTTTTTCACTCAGCATTCTGTTTACTGACAAAAATATATCTAAAACTAAACTAAAAAAACATTCCAACAGCTAAACCACTGCTGGTACCAATGTGAAAGTGTGTGCCATGTCAGCTAGATGCTTAGTAGGACACATACCTTTGGCGTTGAGGACCAGGAGAGTGCAGGTGAATATGGGGACCACCCTACATCCCAGAGATAGATAGATAGATAGAGATAGTGTGTGTGTGTGTGTGAGAGAGAGAGAGAGGGAGAGAGCATGTATGGTTTAAGCAGCATTTGAGTTGTCTGGCAGAAAAAACTGCAGAAAGGAAAGAGAAGATCAGGATGAACCCTATAATTCCCATTCACTGGGCTTTACCTCTGAAGGGATGTGGTGTGTCTGAGGAGTTGGGCCAGGATATCGTGGAACAGGGTTATTCTCCATGGGAAAAGAACTGGAGAAGAAAAAAAGGAAGAGGAGGCTTATTTAGTGCCTTTCTTCCTTCCTTAGTAATTCTGTCTCTTACTTATTTATACATCTTTCTGACATGGTACCATCCTGACAAGCAGGTCTGGTATCATTTTGTTTCTTATACTGCTGGTATGAATGTGCAATTGTATGCAGTGTCTAGGCCTTTAGTCAAGACCACCATTGTCAAGTCCAAGACTAGGGCTAGCCAAAAATCAAGTCCAGACCGAGTCATAATGGAGTCAAGATCAAGACCAAAAATCATCAAATCCTTTTCAAGGCCAAGCCTTATTTCAGTTTCATGTATGCCAGACCAAATTCACTAATTCTCTTGAGAATGACCTAGAATCTTACAGAATCAACCTAGACAATACATTTAGGGATATAAATGTATTATAAGGTTACCTCTAGAAGACACCACAAACATTATTTTTAGAAACTCTCAGTCAAGACCAGGACCATTTTTAGCTAGACCAATGCCTGTGATCAAGACAAGTCTGAGTATGAATGCCAATAAGTCCAAGTCGATACAGAAAAAGTCTTGAGAGTGGACTCAAGTCCTGCAGCCTTAGCACTGTCAGTCAGATACTGAGCAGGACGCATACCTGTGGTGTTGATGTCCAGTAGAGTGCAGGTGAGTACCGGGACCACCCTAAATCCCAAAGAATCATAAAAAGAGATAGAATGTGGTTTGAGGGCATTGCAGGTCTCTAGTTTTAATGCTGGATCTCTGGAAGGAAGAACATATGTGTGAAATCTGTGAACTGCCTTCACTGGGCTTTACCTCCGCAGTGGTGTGGTGTATCTGAGGAGGTGCCTGGTGGTTGTAGGCTCTCGGCTGTACAGACTCCTGAGATGGGCCAGTATATGGTGGAACAGGGATGTTCTCCATGGGCCGAGATCTGGAGAAGAAAAAAGAGGTAGAAGCTCGGTTCCTTTCTTTCTATCCTTCTCTGATGAAACTACCATTATCTTTGTCCTAATCCGCTGCCTCTTACTGTGTTTTCTAGATTTGTGACATGGTAACATCCCTACAAGCAGATCATTCTGTCACTTAGCATTCTGTTTGCTGACAAAGGTATATCTCTAGAGCTTTGCCAATTAAAAACAGCTAAGCCTCTTCTGGCACAATCATGCAAGTGTGTGCTGGACACATACCCGTGGTGTTGAGGGCCAGGAGACTGCTGGTGATAATAGGTAGCACACTATATCCCAAAGATAGATAGATAGAGAAAAAGAACATGGTTTGAGAAGCATTGCAGGTGTCTCGGAGGGAAGAAGAATGTTTGAGTGGAAACCCTCTAAACCCCCTTCACTGGGCTTTACCTCTACAGTGATGTGACGTGTGCGAGGAGCTGGCTTGGGTGGGTGTTCTGTCTGCTGTACAGAACTAGTGGACTCTAGAGGTGGTCCAGGATATGGTGGAACAGGAATTTTCTCCATGGGCGAATACTGGAAGAGAGAAAATAGGAGGAAGCTCAGTTATGTGTTAGCTGAATTATTTCTGTCTTTCCTAGTATTTCTCTCTGTGATCACAGCAGTATGACTGGGATATGGTATGAGCAGTCTCTACCTTAGACCATAACACCGACCTTCTGATTATACAGAGCACATCTTATTTCAAAATGATAAAATTAACAAGACATTTAATGGGAAATTTACAGATATTCTAAGTAACAAATGTTTAACAAGAGTATATGCATATATTAATAGTGAAACATTTTTTGCCATTTTACAGTAAATTTACAGCAATATGTTACAGTGATTTTACAATAAGTTTACAGCATTTTTATAGCATTTTACAGTGATTTTCAAACAATTTCACAGTAATATTTACAGTAATTTTTAATGGTAATTTTAACATAATATTTACAGTAAAAATAGTAAAACTTTTTATCTGTTAGCTTTTGATCTTTTCGTTTTGATTAAAGTGTTAAAGCATTGAAGGTGTTGATGAATTTTTCAACAACAGAAGCTCTGACAGCAGTTTCGACTGCAAGGTTTGATTCATGCATTGTGTAATACGTTACTCTACTCTCGTAACAGCGTACACAGGGAAGTGTAAGCATGTCTAACTATTAATATGGTAAAGTCTTCTGCAAGGAGACGTTTTTGTTTTTTAAACATTCATGAAAGGAGTCTCCAGTGTCAGCACTTTGTAACAGTCAGAGGTAAAGCCGTAACTTAAATTTTTCTGACATTTTCGAACAGACAAGTTTACGCTTTGCTGTTTCTCAGTAACATCACATTTTTAAAAAACCTCAGTAGAGAAAAAAGTTATGGGGAATGAATGTTTATGGTTGCAAAAAATGTGAGAAAAAGAGCTAACTTGCTTCACTTACTTTCCACAACATTAAATGGATAAAATTATGCTGTATCATTCTTTAATAAATTTAAAAAAAACATTTAAATGTTGGCAAATTGCTGTGGTATAAGAGGAATAAAACACTTTTGGACATGCTGTTATAGGAAAATAATTAACTTTGAGGTGGTAACAGTAACTCCACTTCATCACATCACCAATAATTGTTAATTATTTTCTATAACAGCATGACACAGAGTGTTTTATTGCTTACATTCCTTACTGGTATATTTTGTATAGAGATAAGTTCCCTTTCTTTTTAAATATATACTTTTATCTATCAATCTCTGCTATATAGCACCAATTAAACACCTACTACTGCACACACACACACACACACTCCCACACACACACACACACACACACTGTACCTGTGCTTTAGCAATGAAGCGAGAACGAGAGCAGTTATTTGGATGCTTCTCCCATGAGAGTTACCAGGAAACTGTAAAAACTTTCATGGTGTTAGAGAGAACTCAAGTGCAGAGAGTAAGAGGAGGAGAGTGAAACAGAAAGGCAAATTCCTGTCATACCTGTGATGAGGTGTGTCAGTAACAAATTAATATACAGGTGAAGACAGGAAAATCGTGTAATACTGAGTTAGCTGGAGTGGATTGTTTCTTTCTTCGACGCTGCTCTCAGACTTCTTACCTTATCAAGATTTGAAATGTTAATCTAATATTTATGAAAGACAGGCCAAAGGGAATTTGTTGGTCTCCTCTAAACTTACCCAGGTTTTCTCATTTAATTTGTGTAAAATTTGTCAAGCAAACAAATGCAGATATTAAATATGGATTCTTCTAACTTAAAAAAGATCATTTCTTAACAATAATAATAATAATAATAATAATAATAATTACATATTTTTAACATCCTGATTACTCTTGCGTTATTCCTTAATTTGCAGTTTATTTTAGAATTCAGTTTAAGGTTTTATGATCAATTACTTGTTATTTTACTGATCTGTTCCATCCTCATGCTGTGACTGTCCACTGTTTCTGGCTTCTTGGCTGCTTACGTATGCTTAATGCTGAAATGTGTATGTATTTCAGCTTTAAAGCTTTCGTGATTGTCTGTCTGATAAAGTACTGAAAGAAGGAGAATGTACAGTATGCGATGATTTCTTTTTACATGCATCATAATTATAATCAAATTTCAGCTGAATTTGCTGTACCTTTTGACTGAAATGTCAATAAGGTGTTTCCAACAAGAGAAGAATACTAATAAGCATAAAATAAGAAAATGGTCAAGAATGGTCATTATTCAACAGTTAAGTGTAAATATCAACACCAAACATTTGTGAGTGACACCAGCTCAAGTCATGGCACCTGTACACCAGTAGAGGCCCCTCTCCCCCTGAGTACTGAACTGTCTCACACACACACACACACACACACGCACACACTTTCTGCTTGTCGATCATTTCTTGTTTATTGACTATTTAAGGTTTGATTAATTCACAGTCACTTTGCCAGGTCTTGCCAATGCTCATGTTGTGAAAGCTCTGACTCTTTTAACCCTGATTGCTGCTCTTGTGTATGAACCTGGCCTCTTTGGAGTTAAGCTCTGTTCTGATTGCCTGTGTGTATTATTTGACTTGTTGTTTTTGACTTATTGGACTGTTTAAGGATTCTCATTTTGGATTGTGTCTTGCATTTTTAATAAACCTTCAGCAACTCGAACCCCGGTATTGCATCAAAAACTACCTCAATTAAATGCAGAAATATGGAGCCCAAAAAGTATCTACATACACCGATAAGCCATAACATTAAAACCACCTGCCTAATATTGTGTAGGTCCCCCTTGTGTGGCCAAAACAGCTCCGACTCTTCAAAGCATGGACTCCACAAGACCTCTGAAGGTGTGCTGTGGTATCTGACACCAAGACATTAGCAGCAGATCCTTTAAGTCCTGTAAGTTGCGAGGTGGGGCCTCCATGGATCGGACTTGTTTGTCCAGCACGTCCCACAGATGCTCAATCGGATTGAGATCTGGGGAATCTGGAGGCCAAGTCAACACCTTGAACTCTTTGTCATGTTCCTCAAACCATTCCTGAACAATTTTTACAGTGTGGCAGGGCGCATTATCCTGCTGAAAGAGGCCACTGCCGTTAGGGAATACAGTTGCCGTGAAGGGGTGTACTTGGTCTGCAACAATGTTTAGGTAGGTGGTACGTGTCAAACAACAACCACATGAATGTCAGGACCCGAGGTTTCCCAGCAGAACGTTATCCAGAGCATCACACTGCCTCCACCGGCTTGCCTTCTTCCCATAGTGCATCCTGGTGCCATCTCTTCCCCAGGTAAGCGACGTGTACACACCCGGCCATCCACATGATGTAAAAGAAAACGTGATTCATCAGACCACGCCACCTTCTTCCATTGCTCCATGGTCCAGTTCTGATGCTCACGTGCCCATTGTAGGTGCTTTCGGCGGTGGAGAGGGGTCAGCATGGGCACTCTGACCAGTCTGTGGCCCCATACGCAGCAAGCTGCGGTGCACTGTGTGTTCTGACACCTTTCCATCATAGACAGCTTTAACTTTTTTGGACTAGCCTTCACTCCCCACGCACATCAGTGAGTCTTGTGAGCTCATGACCCTGTCGCTGGTTCACCGGTTGTCCTTCTTTGGACGACTTTTGGTAGGTACTAACCACTGCATACTGGGAACATCCCACAAGACCTATCTTTTTGGAGATGCTCTAACCCAGTCGTCTAGCTGTCACAATTTGGCCCTTGTCGAAGTCGCTCAGATCCTTACGCTTGCCCATTTTTCCTGCTTCCAACACATCAACTTCGAGAACTGACTGTTCACTTGCTGCTTAATATATCCCACCCCTTGACAGGTGCCATTGTAACAAGATAATCAATGTTATTCAGTTCACCTGTAAGTGGTTTTAATGATATGGCTGATCGGTATATGAACATAGTCTAGTATTCCAGAGTAAAAGTAAATATTTCAACTGATCAGAAATGAATGTTTTTATTTATTTTTTATTTATTGTTCTGCTAACTCTACACTACACTAACTCTTTTCTAACAAACCTACAGTTTAGCTTGCTGGTTAGTTAATGTTTAATAACCCTTGGAATGAATACTAAGGTGGCATTAACCATAAAACAAAACTAGTTCACTAATTTAACAACCTTAAAGCAAACATGGTATTTAGTTTTTATGCGGTTGGCAAAGTAAGTAGGTAAGTAAGTAAATAAGTAAGTAAAGGCAAAGGAAAATTTTCATCCAGCAGACAGTCATTGGTAAATAATTTTTACAGCTGCACAGATTAATAGGTCGTGCCTGTCTTTGCTCAAAGACTAATTAGCTCAGCTGTGCGATGTTTCATGTGACACTGGTGTGAATTTGATTGGATGTGGTTTAAAAAAATAAACAAATTCCAAAAAGCAAAAGCACAACTGAATGGCATAGCAGCTGGACAAGAGAGAGAGAAAAAAATTTTCAACAGGTATTTTGAAAGGTAAAAACAAAAATGTATATTTTTTTCAAGGAAATTCATTTTTAAGACTAAGAATACAAGTTTTTCATTTCAGTCTTACTTAAGTAAAGTACAACTCTTCCAGTATTTAACAGTATTTAAGTCCATTAACGCTGTACAACTATTCAAGTATTTTCTCCAACAGGGGCCAGATTTTTTTTTATACAACTTTCCACAATGAGGACTATATTAGTTAACAACAGAGACCATGAAAGAACCAGAAAAAAAATTCGACAAATATGAGGGAAAAATACAACTGAATAGTATATCATATATATGCAAATGTGCATAGGCAGATAGAAATGTGTAAAATACACAATTAAAAAACGAAAGCAAATGAAAGTCTTTTTTTACATTTACATCATTATAGATGAACGTGTGAATATGTTTAAACTCCAACACACATGTAGTGCAACCTGGTTAAAAGTTATTGCCAGTAAACAGTTACTAGGTTGCAAAATAATCTAATCCTAAAAACAGTTCACAGTCATTCTGATTAACATTTCAACAAAGATTACATAATATATTACAGATACACATATTGCATAGAAATAGACCATTAGCTTAGTATTATAAGGTTCTATCTCAACGTTTTGACATTCAGGCAAGCAAAAATCAAAAGTACTGAAATTTAATTTCATTTCCAGCTCACTTTAAGCTTACTTTAAATTTGCATTATTGAATTTCTGAGAAATTAGAAATATTTGAACACATTTATACATCTATACATTGAAAAACTATTAAAAAAACATTTTCTGCACTTTTTATTCCTGCATTTAAAAGTTGTACTGAGGCTTCAAATCTGTTTGAACATATTGGTAACGTGGTTATTTTATTTTGTTTACTAGAAGGTAGAATAAGATTTCATGTAAATAAATGTACAATAACTGCTTAAAATATCACAATCTTTGTCTGGTTTCGAAAGAAATGGCAAAAGAGCCATTTGGGAGCTAAATGATGAGTCAAATGATGTGTCTCATTGGAAAGAACTGGAATTACCATCGCTGGAATAATGACACCACATATTTCCACCATTTTCAATCTTTTGGTCAAAAGAACATGGATATTGATTGGCTTAGGATGCCTATGTTGCGTTCATCTCATGTTCTTCCTGGATAATGATTGGCTGGACGATAAAACCAAGTTTATCTGTGCTTTTGGTGATACAACTTTCTTTAAATGATCACATCAAAAATTTTGCAAAAATTACACCACTGAGTTTATGCGGTTAACTCCGAATTTTCAACCAAAATGCAAGATATTACCTTATAATACTGAAGTCATGATGTTAGTACTGAAGAATTAAAGTCAATGTTTTTCATTAAAATACATACCAAGCAATTTTTCTCATCTCAGTGAGATCACATTCTCAGTACTCACTTTGTAAAGTATGAACTGTGTATGTGAAAGTGAAGTATGTGAGGAATGTGGAGAACAGAATAAAGCCAAATTTTGCAAAATGACATTTAAAGCATATTGTTGTTTTACGCACACTCGGAGCATTGTTGATTCACGTCCTTTGCGTTCTTTGGGTTCTTTGGGTTCTTTGGGTTCTCACATGCGTCTGTAAATGTGCAGAACGTTCCCGCAGCTGGGGCACTTGTGTTGGACGTCTTTACAGGAGTCCACACAGAAGGGAATCAGACAGCACGGCCAAATTCTGCACAGCAATGAGACACAACAGAGCAATGTGTCATGCGTAAGCATAAGTATTCACACCCACCAATTTGAAACTTTTCTACATTATGTAGTGCTGCAACCTGGAACTGAAATGGACTTAATTGGGCTGAATTTTTTTTTTAATCATTGGATTGATTGGTTGATTGAAGTATTTTGTAACGCAAAGATTAAATAAGCTATAAAGAAGAAATTTGTTGGTTGCAAAAGTAATCACCCCCCGGGTCAACCACCTTTAGCTGCAATTACATATAGTGCTTCTCAGTGTACTATACTGTATATATAAACACAGAGTGTACTATACTGTATATATAAACACAGAGTGTACTATACTGTATATATAAACACAGAGGGGTCCAAATGTCTGAGACCACACTGAGAATATGGGATTCTTTTTTTTCCATTTAAAACTGGAAAGAAAGTTTAGAAGTTAAAAACATTTAATACACAGAATGGAAATCGTCAGTGCCTTGAATTCTTGAATATTCTGCTCTATTTTGAGGCCACTAATTAAATTTGAGCAAATTTGTGATATTGATCAGATTAAATCCTTTGTATAAAAGGTCAGGTTTCCCTTGAGTATTATCTCTTACACTGAAGGATGTATTCAGATGACAATCTTATGGATTTGATGAAACAATATTTTTTGTAAAAACATCTGGAGTCCATGCTTGCTTGAGTGAACGCTGACATTAATGTCGTTAGCGTGTGTGTGTGTGTGTGTGTGTGTGTGTGAGGTCTCTCACCCAAGTAAAAACAGGACTCCAAAAATAGTCCAGACCAGGAGTCCTGTGGTGGGGTTCGTCACAGTGACAATTTGCTGGTGGCAGTAAGTGCACATCATTGGAGCAGGTGTTTCTGTCAGAGCTGACTGAACAACTACACACACACACACACACACACACACACACACTAACTTTACTTACATTGTGATATATATCCATTTACTTTTGTAAAACTCTAACTAAATAAAACTCTACTTACACCTTCCCCAAACCCTAACTACAGATTTATTATTATCTAAAGATGAATAAATAAAAAAAAAAACCACCTCACTCTTCTTTCCCCACAAGGTAAACATGATGCCGTAGTTCCATCGTCATGGAGATATTTTCATATCGCCATGGGAACAGCTCTCTCCCTGCCCACACATCTACATTTAACAGCTACAACTGCATGCTAATGAATTTTTTTTTAACATTCTTGTGTTTACTAGTATGAAAAGTCTGTAACTCACCACTCAACCCTCTTCATATTTTAACAAAGGTTTGATGTGCATTTAAAAAGTAACTTTAATTTACAGAAGAATTCAAATTGTACGTATTTGTGTTTGTGTAAATAAATAAAATATTTGGTATGTTTGAGGGAACTAAACTTTACTTTTCATTGAGTTTAGTTTAAACTGCTGAAATGCTGTAATTTTTCTAGACTAAAACCAAATTAAAAAATCATAGCTAAACTATTATATAATTTTTTTTTCGAATACTGTATCTGTAAAATATTGATGGCAGAGAAGCTAATTTGAACAAAAACAAATAAAAACACACAGCTTTTTTAAATGTTCCTGAGAAGCCGAAAAGCGTAAACTCCTCTGTCCTGAAGCTGTCAGAAAACTTAAAGTTACAGCTTTACCTCTGACTGTTACAAAGCACTGACACTGGAGACTCCTTCCATAAATGCTAAATAAACGCCTTCTTACAGAAAACTTCACCATATAAGCAATTACACACGCTTTTAATCCATTTATATTTAGGGTCCACCGTACAAGCCCCTGTGAAAGAACTGTTACTATAGAAACAATAACTTATTAGAACAAGTGCATTCAGAGGGCACAAAATGGAATTTCCACCTGTTTTGGGGCTGCCCATATTCAGCATTGAATTTATGTGTGAAGTCACATTCCATAATTAATGGCTCTTTGAAAGTAGACACTGTGGACTTTAAGAATTTGCAGGCTTTCACAAGTATTTCTTTTTTTTAACCTAGCCTACTAGGTTTAAATGTTATAATTACATTGTGGCAGCTGTATACGGTGTTTTTTACTATCAAAAACCCAGCACAGGGCTCACACCCCTCCCCTTTTCCCATCACCCTGCTGACCAGCAGCTAAACACAGAGTCATGATACTCTACATACAGAAACCCAACAGTGTCCTGACTAATCTTATATTAGACTTGCAGAAATGAAATAATTCATTTGTTTATACTGATTGAAAATGTCTGATAAGTCGATTGGAACGGAATGCCAGTGTACTGCGAGAAAGGGTTAATATGACAAGTTATATTTGTGAAGGGTAACATGACAAACATGAAACCTAAACAGTCACAGCAATTTCTAGGAATAAAAGCACAACACGAATAAGCACAAATATACATACAGTCACACATAGACACACCACGCACACACACCGTTGATCACTCACCCACAGGGTTTACCACCATTAGAGCCGGTTGGGTCTGGATGACTGTCGTTGGCTGGACCACCGTTAGCTCTGGTTGCATTATCATAGGTGCAGGTTGAACCACTGTGGTGCTGTACTTGGGGGGAGCTGGATACACAGTGTCCTGCACCACTGTGGGTAAGCAAGTAGCAAATTCATCCCACATACACCATACAAGGAAATTATAATGTTTAAAGGCATGCAAAACAATGTTATTAGGGAAAAATCAGCATAACCCAGAGCGGCTAAAAGGATAAATATTCAAGGCACTGGTCTAGAGATGCACATCATGCGCAGGCTGTTTTTAGTATTGTGCAGGCTGAAGCTCGTGAGAGATATGAAGCTCATGAGCAGGTGGAATTAGTCAAACTTTTTTGCGAGCATGCAGGATTGGTCAAAACATTTTTGGACTGGAATTGGTCAACATTTTTGAAGGCGCAGGCAGGATTGGTCAAACTTTTCTGTGGGAACTGGATTGGTGAAACTGTCTGTGGAAGTGATTGGAATTGATCAGACTTTTTTTGGAGTGGGATTGGTCAAACTTTTTGTGGGAATGGGTTGGATTGGTTAAACTAATTTGGGTGTGGCTGGGATTGTTTCAAATTTTTGACGGAGCTCTAAGGTTTGGTCAAATCCCAGTGGGTGGGATTAAACCTTTAGTGGGAGTGCGTGGGATTGGTCATTTTTGGGGGAGTGGGAAAGACTGGTCAAACCTTTTGTGAGGGGGGATAGGATTGGTCAAATATTTTGGGTAGCAGGTGGGATTGGTCAAAAATCTTTTGGGAGTAGGAATGATTTTTCTAATTGTGCGAGGAAGTGGGCAGGATTGGGACTAAAAATGGTCTACACACGTCTACACTGGTCTCTATATTTCCAATATGGCTACAATGATTCAAAGCAAACAAAAGTTGAGAAAGATTCAAGTCTGAAGCAGTACAGGAGCTTCCTTTGGCACTGTCTCTCTCTCACACTCCTCTCTTTCCCCTCCATGCTGCATACTCCTAAAAAAGCTAATTACTTTAAATAAAACAAAGACTGTTCTACCTGTTCCAGTGCTAGTTTGTAAGCTGTTTCCTTGTACAGGATGCAAAAGATTTGCCCTTCATACTGAATAAATGGATCCCTAGAATAAACAGCATCGTGTACCTGATAGAGGAGGATAAGCAGCTCCAGGTGTGGGGTCGATGGGGCCCGGGTATGGTGGAGGAGGGTTGAACTCCATGATCAGAGGTCAAGGACCTGCAAAAGAAAATGTCACACTTCCTTTACTTTTTCCTGTCTGTTCTATTTTTGCTTCACATAATTAAACTGAGCCTCTATCTCTCTATCTCAGTCGCTCTATCTCCCTGTATATCTCTGTTTGTGGAAGTCCTGGGAGACATGTGTGTGTACATATCTGCATCAGTACTATCCTGACCAGCAAGTCTGGTGGCATTTACTTCTACGTTGTTAAATGACATTGTGGTTTTTCCACTGTAGCCAGTCACGTCACACACACACACACACACACACACACACACACACACACACATGCTTGCTTGTTCAACTATGTACACAGGTGCATAATCTTTATCTGTGATGTAGAAATAAGTGGATGAAATGTCAGTATACCTGTGCTGACTCGTTCTACTGTTTATTTAGTTTGACTTGTACAGTGTATAAGTACATTATTCAGGAGTCTGGTTTAGCACTTTAAAACTTCATCAAATCTTCCTTTTTTTATCATATATATTATGTATAATTTTTATCATAAGTATTCATCTCAAGGTTTAATGAACGGCATTGAACAAGCGGTAACAATGAACAACAGTGTTACTGTAATCATCTACACTACTATCACATACAGTAATTATACAACAGCATATTGCATTTTACTTTAGTAGTAGCATTACAAAAGCCATGGATCATATAATATTCATGAATGTTTGGCTAAATTGCATAGGATTAAAAAACTAAAATATATTTAGTCCAAAATATATAATCTCTGTGCTTTACTTCTTTTATAAACACCAGATGAAAAAGTTCCTAATTTTTAAACATAAACACACACAGACACACATGACAGTACACAAACACACCCTTACATACCGAATTTTGAGGAGAAAAGGAGCTTCTCCTCTTCAGAGATATGAAGCTTGTAGGAGTAGTCACTCTCCACGTATTCACATGCAGGAGTATGTATGAGGAAGGGAGAGAGAGGGAGAGCGAGAAAGACAGAGAGAGAGAGAGAGTGAGGGAGTGTGTTGAAAGATACAAGGAATTTGAGGAAGAACAAATTTTCAACCCACAAATACACTGTTTCTAATCTCGATGATATTTTTAAAAATTATTTTATTCGTACTTTCATTTTTAATCCCTTTGTATCTACTGATGTTTCGCTGTGTAAATTTCACCATTTATTTCATGTCATGTTCACCTGTATTCACACTCAAGGTACGTGGTTCTCCGAGTCACGCTGGTGCTTAAACCCTAACCTGCATGCTTCCTACGAAATGACAATAACGTGAATATTTGTACAGTCAACACACCTGTTTTGATCGTAAATAAATAAAAAAAAAAATTAAAATGTCCTCTCATGGAAAAATAAATAGAATTTGAAGCCACAGATTTAAAAAAAAATCCACCATGAAACACTTGCTTATTAATCCTTATCATTAACATCATTAACACCCAAGATTTATTTTGTAATGAAATTCTGTGTTGACTTTATTTTGTCTAAACTAACCCACAATGCCATTTGACTACCTGCTGATAGTGGGACATTCAGCAGTGGTGGACTTAGCAGTCCTTTAGTCTGTCCAGCTGTCTCACCTCCTCATCTGTACACTCTGCTCAAACAGATGGCATACCTTTACACTGTTTATTGCATCACCTGCCAGCTCCGGATTTATTGGCACCCTTCACAAAAATGAGCAAAAACAAACATTTCATAAACAAACATTACTTTTGCTCTAAAATCAAATACCAAATCATTTTACTCCTAAAGAATATATATACAATCCATGCAAACAATTTGTAATCCTTGAAAAATTGTAAAAAGGCACCCTATTGTTATTCCATGTTTTCTTCTTCTTCCTCTTCTGGCTAGGGTGTCTATGGGAGCCCTTAGAACCATTGGGTAAAAAGTTGTGAAATTTGGCAAACTGTTTGGGGAGGGTCTAAGGAACATTCTGACCAAATTTGGGCCAAGTGCTGCCAATGCTCTAGCGCCACCATCAGGTCAAATTTGGGCCTAATTTGGAAGTACATTTATGGTCATAACTTTTGAACCGTGTGTCCAAAATTTAAAAGTTCAATGCACCCTATGATGTCAATTTGCACCTAATTAGGTTTCCTCCATCTTGGATTTTGTCAAAAACAGTTTTTTCACTACTCCTCCTACATATTTTGTCCAATCATCACCAAATGTGGCACATATTATCTTCAGAGTAAGCCTCACAAAAGTTATCAAAAGAATTTTGAATAGTCCAAAGGGTTTGCCCGTAATGGGCCAACGAATCTGATGGCGAAGCTGCCAATCAGGAAGTGAAGCTGTATCTCAGCAGCGACTTTGCGCACTGACACAAAACTTGGTAGGCATCTTCAGGACCATGACCTGAGGCTATGCAACAAATTTCATGCCAGCGCCACTTACTGATAAAAAGTTACAATAACATGCCAAAAATGCTTATATCTATCTGCTAATTTTGCTTCTCCTCCTCCAGATTTTGTCCAAAGTTCACCAAGTTTGGTTCATATCATCTTGAAACCTGTCTAAACAATGCTGCAGCAATGTCACCCTGCTGCCCATTTGTTCATCTAGACCTTTCCTCCTACAGTCAGAGAATTCCAGCACTGTTCCTGGTCAAAACATACACATCATGAGTGAAACTACAAATCACTCTTGAATCCCTTTACCTAAAGTTATGGCTCTGCTTTCCTGTGATTGCTTTGTAGCATGTTTGTGAATGTGTGGCTCACTGAGTCTGGGTGCTTGGCCCCCAAAAATACTGCTTGCAGCTTTAATTTTTATTATTAGCTTTCAACAAGATAATGACCCCCCCCAGAACACACCCACACACCCTAAAACCTGTGGCCTGAATTCATGAAGGCAGTTTACGTGCACAGACCCTGTGTGACACTGGACAGCCTGCAGTTCAGTGTCAAACAAACTTGACATGTCAGTACTGAGAAGGTTGATTTGCATGTAAAGGCATGACAATGAGGACGAGTGCAACATGCAAATCAACCTTCTCAGTTGGTGAAGGTTGTTGCTCTGTTGTGTGGTTCTGTGCGGAATCTGTGGATTACAAAAATTTGGTGACTGAATGCAGGGCACAAATGCATAAACTCAGCGCTTTCTTTATTTGGGCAAATCCAGTAATTCTAACAAATGTCCATTGCTGGGGTCAAAACACAGTCAGGTAGCACAACTGATCAAAACCAGGAACAAGGAACACAGAAAGTAGACTCAGAGACAAAGGGGACTAAGGACATAAAGCAATATAATACTATGAGTGGGACGAAAAAAATCACGGCAGAAATAACCGGACTAATCAAGGTGTGACACAGAACAGGTGAACACATTAAGGTAATCAGCCAAAGGGGCATGATAGGCAGAGACCAAAACAAGAACAAAAGCATGTGTCATAAACAACAGCAAGTGGAGTAAACTCAAACAAAAAGACATGAGCGCAATAACACTGCTGCATGGAATTAAAAAATGAATCAAACAAAGTACAGTATGTTGCTTTGGTAACATTTATGTTGCTTTGGTAACACTTTATTTAACCCAGAAGAAGGTGCTATCTGCCCTCTTCAGCATACATGAGCTCATAGATGCCCACGATTTGTTAATATCACTGTGATTGACAGGAGAGAGAGAGTAATATCCACAAGTAATTTTGCAGTCTAGACTCCCATACACAGACATCAGGATTCAAACTCCCAATCTCCTGGTGGAAGGATGAGCGCTTTACTATTTTGTGACTTGAGAGGAAATAAAATTAATGTTCCACTGTTCCTTATTCTAATTTAAGATAATGCACAAATAGAAAAACAAAATATATAATAAGGTTATGCAAAAAAACCAGGCACATGCAGTTATTTTGTTAATGTAGTACTTCTCTCTCTCTCTCTCTCTCTCTCTCTCTCTCTGTGGTGATGATTATCTCAGCGATGCTTTTTCTCAACCTAGAAAACACACACACACACACACACATACACATGAAGAGCGTGAAGTGGAAGTAAATGCGATTATATAATTTGTATAAGTCTGTGCTTGGGCAAGAACGCTAGCAGATGGTTCTTTCTGAGGTCCATGTCTATAAGAATATTTGCGAAACTATAACCTTTTCTCTGAGTTTTGGTCTCCAGTCTCCATAAAATCAAGATGGAGAAAGTTGAAAACTCAGTTTTCACTGTTTTCATGTGGATGGCAAACATTTGAAAAAAAAAAAAAACAACGGAAAACTCCGACATCACAGCGAGAACCGCTGTGGTTCTGTGGGTTATATATGTGCTATGAATGCACTACAAACCTCACAGAGATTTTGGATAAGATCCAGGAGAACACTTTGTCTTCAAGTGTAACCTTAAGCAGTAGTCCAACCTCTTAACTTCTGACTGGTTTAAACTTTTGCTGTTGAACTTTAATGGCTATGAGCAAAGTGATGGCATACAAATGGAAGCACTCACGGTTAATGTGTCATAATCAGAAGAGATGGACTGAGGATCCAGAGCTGCATACGTGTTATCAGGAGGTCTGGGGTGAACCGTCTGGGTGAAGACGTGAATAAGTTGTTTGTAAGGTTTGCGATTTCCTTGTAGAGTGTCTGAGTGAAGTGCGTCAGTGAAACATGACTTACTGCAAGTGTGCTGTACACATCATTGGAGGACCTGGTCAGGGGTTTAAGAGAAGTGTATGTGCTGTCTTCAGCACCAGTGCCACCATCCTACAGAGAGAGCATAAGCAATGCCATGCATTAGCGAAAGAAAGCAAAACCCTTAAAATGATAAATTAAAAAATATGGCCGTGTAACACTGTTAACAATTAATGCCACTGCTGTTAGTTCCTGTTCACGCTTAGCTTATAGCAGCTATAAACCATCGTTCACTCACCAGCCTATCTTTTCTTGTCATGTTACTGGGAAAACACAAAGCGTAAACTCCTCTGTTCTGAAGATGGAAAACTTACTGACTCTTACAAAGCGCTGACACTGGAGACTCCTTCCATAAATATTAAAAAATTATGTTAGAACTTAGAATTTAGCTTCTGTACAGATTCATTTGAGGAATGAAAAATGTTTAGCAAATAGTGAAATGATGTTTAAAAGTTCTCAGGTTACACATTTTATCGTCACTAGGTCCAGAAAGAAGAGAGAGAGAAGTGCGTGAAGTGTGTTGTACAGTGTTCTGTAATACTCACCTGATGTTTAACCGCGTTTCTCTTCTGCCTCGTCCTCCTGCTCTCCGAAAAAAAGTCAATTATTTGCTTGACATAAGCGAAGACGCCACAACCTTTGAATGATGAATATGATGAATATGAGTAATAGATGTTATAGGACAAATGATCAACAGCGATGTGGTATGATGAAATCATCAACTCGTCTGTCCTGAAGACTTTCGCAAAAACTTACAGCTGACACTGGAGGCTTGTAATCTTTTAATCCTATTTTGCTTTTAATCCTATTATATTTAGACTATATTACTGTGGTAATGTATTAGAACAAGCGCATTAATATAAACCTGTGATTGTCAGGTATTTCTCCCTCGTGCTGAGTATCCCGAGCGCTCAGCGTGGTTAAACTACCGCGTGCTTCTGGGTTTGTTTGGTTGTATCCTTCATATGTCATGGCCTGTCTCAGCTGTTCCTAGTTTCCCCCTTGATTATTCTGTGTATTTAACCCTCCCGCGTGTCTTTGTGGTTTGCACAGTATTGTTCAGTGTTTGGCTGCCTGACTTTACCTATCCGGTTTGTTCTGTTTGTTCACTCTGGTTTTTGACTTCTTCCTCTGTTCCCTCGTTTTGTGCCTATGTATTATCCTTGATATTGCTGTTTGTACGTCGCCTGGCCGTTGAATGTCTTTGTTAATAAATACACCCTTTTACTGCACTTGCATCCGCCTCCACTCACAATACATGATGGTGGTCTGCAGCTGCAATACTGACACTGAAAAAGTTTACAATAACATGTTAATAATAGGAGAAAATTACACTTTATATTATTAATCCTGATCTACTCTTCTTACAATACAATGTATTGATACTGCAATGGTTCCTTTTGCTGTCATAACAAAATAAATGTATTAAAATGTAATATTTTACGTATGCCGATATTGTCTCATGAAGCCTGTATCAGGATATGTCTCATATCATGGCTTTAGTGAATTGTGTCCTACATAATAGCTTCACGTTTACAGCCAGATGCCTGTGATTTACCTCATGCAGAAAAGTGCAGCAATCAAAGCTGCGACCCCACAGATGCCGACTCCAACAGCTACACACAAATCCATGACACCGAAACTGTGGTCTGAAGATGGAGTCACTGAGAGAAAAAAAATTATTCTACAAAAGCTTAAAGATAGAAAACTTACATCTAACAATGCGATCAGACGTCTTACCATTTAAAGTCACAGGCACTGCAGCTGCTCTCTGATTCCCGTATTTATTCTGAGCCACACAGTAAAACAATCCACTGCTGTTGAACCTCAGAGTGAAGTTGTAACTCTGTCCAGATCCTACAGGTGAGCTTTCATTCACCTTATACCAGGTGTAGGTCTGCACAGGTGGGTTAGCATCACTGCTGCAGGTCAGAGTCACTGAACTGCCCTCCACTATCTCACCAGAGGAGCTGATGGACACTGAGACTCTCTTGGGAGGATCTAAAATGGGTAGGGAAGTTAGACTTTAAAGTAAATCTATGATAGTTCTATCTCTTATTGGCTGTGAGAAGATCTTCAGCTTTAACTTACACAGAACATTCAGAGTTACACTGATGGAGTCCTGATGTCCGACTTCATTACTGCACTTGCACTTGTACTTTCCACTGTGCTCAGTGCTGATCTTGGAGATGATGTAGGCCTTTCCTTTTCCTACTGATGTCGTCCCCTTAAACCAGGTGTAGTTCTGCACAGGTGGGTTAGCATCACTGCTGCAGGTCAGAGTCACTGAACTGCCCTCCACTATCTCACCAGAGGGACTGATGGACACTGAGACTCTCTTGGGAGGATCTGAAATCCATCACAAGATATTTAGGTTTTAAAGCAATACTTAGTCTATGTGAACAACTGAAATTTTTCAGAACTCACGCCGACACTTACACAAAACTTTTACAGTCACTTCCTCAGAGTATTTCTCTCCATATTGATTGCTGGACTTGCACTTGTACTCTCCACTGTCCTTAGAGCTGATCTTGCTAATGGTGTAGGTTTTTGCTGTTCCTATAACTGATGTTCCTTTAAACCAGGTATATTTCACTGAGTTATCATCACTGTTGCAGGTCAGAGTCACTGAACTGCCCTCGACTATCGCACCAGTGGGACTGATGGACACTGAGACTCTCTTTGGAGGATCTAAGAAAAAATAAGAAATATAAGATACTTATGCCCTGATTTACAGATTTCCCAAATAACATGCACTAATTTGCATGTAGATGAAGATAAATTGTGTGCACAAAAAGTGTGTGTGTTGTGGGGGTATATTTACAAAGACCAGTTGCATGAATTACCTCAAGTTCCAACATACATTCTATTTTTGTGTGTGAAAAGAGTGAACCTGAAACTAAACCTTGCCTTATCTGGTGAAATCAAAGAACAAAAATACAAACAAATGCGCCCCCATGCTGATACACATCCACTGAGGTACAGTTCAAATTGTGGTTTAATAAACACAAAATCTTTACAACCTGCGCGTCCCTTTGCACCACCTGGCGGTGATTTTGTGAACAAGACTCATGTGTAAATTTGTGTGTGCCGTGGTGGCAGCGGTCCCCACGGTGGTAAGGGGCATTTTGGTTGCCAACCTACTGTATGTGCAAAATTGTGCATGTGGTGGATTAAAGGCTGTGAGGTGTGGCAACAAAACCCTACAAAAAACACCACATCAGTGGTAGCTCGTCCATAGAAACAGCTGTGGCAGAGTCCCACCATATACAGTATACAGTGGGCACAGATTCACCCAAACTGGACAGTTGAAGATTAGAAAAAAAAAATCACCTGGTCTTTTTCCAGTCTTCAGCTGTTCAGTTTGGGTGAGCCTGTGCCCATGATAGCCTCAGATTCTTGTTCTTGGCTGACAGGAGTGAAACCTGATGTGGTATTCTGCTGTTCTAGCCATCCACTAAGGCTTTTGCCTCTGTTAATAGAGATGACCTATGGAAGATAATGGCAAAGTACACTTGTCCCGATAAGTTAAACTCCATGGTGCAGCAGTTCCACTATGATACGCAAGTCCAAGTCCAAGACAATGGCAACATGTCTGAGGCTTTCCCTGTCTGAAACGGCATGAAACGAGGCTGTGTCCTGGCACCTTCTTTGTCCGGTCTCATGTTTTATGCCGTGCTGATTGATGTCTTCAGAGGGATGCAGGCATTCACATCAGATATTGCTTAGATGGTAAACCTTTGGTAAAACTCGGGAGGACTCAATCCATGGTCAGGACAGACATCACCAGAGACTTTCTGTTTGCTGACAATTCCGCCCTCAAAGAAGGATCAGAAGTTGACATGCAAGCGCAGCACTGACATGTTCTCTGATGCGGTGCAGTAACTTTGGTCTTACCATCATCACGAAGTAGAATGTAGTGATGTATCAACTAGCCTCAGAGAAGGTTTATATTGAGCCCAACATAAGTGTGAATGAAAAGAGACTGAATGCAGTGCGCAGGTTCATCTATCTTGGCAGAACACCATTCCAAAATGGTGTTAGTGATGAGAAAGTCAATACTAGGATTGCCAGAGCCAGCACAGCCTTTGGCAGACTTTATGCCAGTGTCTGGAAAAAAAGCGGCTTCAGTTTTGTCTTCATATGGCAGAAACATACTTTATTTTAATTTTTAAATTAAAAAGTTTATACCAGGCCACTAGAAGTATTCACTTGAGCATGCACCTGCCATACCCAAAGAGACATTTAGGTTTAGTAAAATTCATCTATAATATGCATAACAGGACTACTTTGCTCATGTGAAAGCAGCAATCATCCTCTGCAGACCTGTTTAGTAAATCAGCTTGCATGATTTCTTTTGCAGATGTTATCATGTTTACATGTGTTTCTACACACAAAACTTTATTAAATCAGGGCCTCAGACTTTAGCGCACTCTGTAGCCTTCGTTAATGTCAGCAATTTGTTCTGAATTCAAACACTTACCCAAAACATTTAGAGTGACTCCATCAGAGTATTTCTCTCCGTATAGATTGTTGGCCTTGCACATGTATTGTCCACTGTTCATAGAGCTGAACTTGTTAATGGTGTAGGTTTTTCCTGATTCTACAATGAATCTTCCCTTATACCAGGTGTAGTCATGCACAGGTGGTTTAGCATCACTGCTGCAGGTCAGAGTCACTGAACTGCCCTCCACTATCTCACCAGAGGGACTGATGGACACTGAGACACTCTTTGGAGGATCTGAAAAATACAAAACAAAAGATATTTAAGTTTTAAAGCAATACATGTATGAATGTCTGTAGGTTTATGAACTCAAATTGTGCAACACTTACACAAAATATTTAGAGTCACTCCATCAGAGTATTTCTCTCCGTATCGATTTCTGGCCTTGCACTTGTACTCTCCACTGTCCTCAGAGCTGATCCTGTTAATGATGTAAGATTGTCCTGTTCTAATGAAGGATGTTCCTTTAAACCAAGTGTAGCTCACCACAGGTGGTTTAGCATCACTGCTGCAGGTCAGAGTCACTGAACTGCCCTCCACTATCTCACCAGAGGGACTGATGGACACTGAGACTCTCTTTGGAGGATCTGAAAAATACAAAACATTACAAAACACAAGATATTTAGGTTTTAAAGCAATATGTGTATAAAATGTCTGTAAGTTTTATAAACACAAATTATGCAACACTCACACAAAACATTTAAAGTTGCTCCATCAGAGTATTTCTCTCCGTATCGATTTCTGGCCTTGCACTTGTACTCTCCACTGTCCTCGGACCTGATCCTGTTAATGATATAAGATTGTCCTGATCCTATAGAGGATGTTCCCTTATACCAGGTGTAGTCATGCACAGGTGGTTTAGCATCACTGCTACAGATCAGAGTCACTGAACTGCCCTCCACTATCTCACCAGAGGGACTGATGGACACTGAGACTCTCTTTGGAGGATCTGAAAAATACAAAACATTACAAAACAAAAGATATTTAAGTTCTAACGCAATATGTGTATAAAATGTCTTCAGCTTTATTATCTCCAACTATGCAACACTTACACAAAACATTTAAAGTTGCTCCATCAGAGTATTTCTCTCCATAATAATTTCTGGCCTTGCACTTGTAATCTCCACTGTCCTCAGACCTGATCCTGTGGATGATATAAGATTGTCCTGTTCCTATAGAGGATGTTTCCTTATACCAGGTGTAGTCATGCACAGGTGGGTTAGCATCACTGCTACAGATCAGAGTCACTGAACTACCCTCCACTATCTCACCAGAGGGACTGATGGACACTGAGACTCTCTTTGGAGGATCTGAAAAATACAAAACATTACAAAACAAAAGATATTTAAGTTCTAACGCAATATGTGTATAAAATGTCTTCAGTTTTATTATCTCCAACTATGCAACACTTACACAAAACATTTAAAGTTGCTCCATCAGAGTATTTCTCTCCATAATAATTTCTGGCCTTGCACTTGTAATCTCCACTGTCCTCAGACCTGATCCTGTGGATGATATAAGATTGTCCTGTTCCTATAGAGGATGTTTCCTTATACCAGGTGTAGTCATGCACAGGTGGGTTAGCATCACTGCTGCAGGTCAGAGTCACTGAACTGCCCTCCACTATCTCACCAGAGGGACTGATGGACACTGAGACACTTTTTGGAAGATCTATAGGTAGGAAGACAAACAGAATGATGGTGCATGTGGTGTTTTCCTGTCATTGGGTGAGTCCATGTTCCATTACTCTATTATTATCTAATATATTATTAATATATTATAATTATATATCTTAATTAAGGAGTTCCTGAGAGGTTATTTCCAGACTGCACATTGTACTTACTGAGCTAATCAGCTAGAAATAATAACAAAGTCTTACTAACTTGTGACTAGAATGAGTTCGTTATTTAGGAATTTTAAATTAATGAGGCAGACATAACTTCACAAAATTGGAGATATAACACTAACTATTTATTAAAGGAAAGCAGCAGGTTGGATCTCTGACCCGTCAAGGCATGGACTCCACACGACCTCTGAAGGTGTGCTGTGGTATCTGGCACCAAGACATTACCAGCAGATCCTTTAAGTCCTGTAAGTTGCGAGGTGGGGCCTCCATGGATCAGACTTGTTTGTCCAGCACATCCCACAGATGCTTGATCAGACTGAGATCTGGGGAATTTGGAGGCCAAGTCAACACCTTGAACTCTTTGTCATGTTCTTCAAACCATTCCTGAACAGTTTTTGCAGCGTGGCAGGGCGCATTATCCTGCTGAAAGAAGCCACTGCCGTTAGGGAATACAGTTGCCGTGATGGGGTGTACTTGGTCTGCAACAATGTTTAGGTAGGTGGTACATGCCAATAACATCCACATGAATGTCAGGACCCAAGGTTTCCCAGTAGAACATTGTCCAGAGCATCAAAATGCCTCCGCCGGCTTGCCTTCTTCCCATAGTGCATCCTGGTGCCGTCTCTTCCCCAGGTAAGCGACGTGTATACACCAGGCCATACACATGTTGTAAAAGAAAACGTGATTCATCAGACCACGCCACCTTCTTCCATTGCTCCGTGGTCCAGTTCTGATGCTCACGTGCGTTTTCGGCAGTGGAGAGGGGTCAGCATGGGCACTCTGACCAGTCTGTGGCCCCATACGCAGCAAGCTGCAGTTTTAGAGATGCTCTGACCCAGGCTTCACAATTTGGCCCTTGTCAAAGTCGCTCAGATCCTTATGCTTGCCCTTTTTTCCTGATTCCAACACATCAACTTTGAGAACTGACTGTTCACTTGCTGCCTAATACACTATATGGCCAGAAGTATGTAGACACCTGACCACCACACCCATGTGTCGTCTTTCCCCAAACTGATGCAACAAAATTGGAAGCACCCAATTGTATAGAATGTCTTTTTATGCTTTAGATTTACAACTTCCCTTCACTGGAACTAAGAGGCTGAAACCTGTTCCAGCATGACAATGCCCCTGTGCACAAAGCGAGCTCCACGAAGACATGGTGTGTGAAGGTTGGAGTGGAAGAACTCGAGTGTCCTGCACAGAGCCCTGACCTCAACCCCACTGAACACCTTTGGGATGAACTGGAACACCGACTGAACCCCAGACCTCCTCACCAACATCAGCGCCTGACCTCACTAATGCTCTTGTAGCTGAATGAACACAAATCCCCACAGTCACGCTCCAACATCTAGTGGTAAACCTTCCCAGAAGAGTGGAGCTTATTATAACAGCAAAGGGGGAATAAATCTGGAATGGGATGTTCAACAAGCACATATGGGTGTGATGGCCAGGTGTCCACAAACTTTTGGACGTATACTGTATTTCCCACCCCTTGACAGGTGCCATTGTAACGACATAATCAATGTTATTCACTTCAGCTGTATGTGGTTTTAATGTCATGGCTAATCAGTGTATAGCGCTGTGTAGAAGACTTTCCCTTTCATAGCAGTTTAATCACGGTTTTACTACTTTATTACGAGAGATTAGTGATGGGAATCATTTTTATTTTTTCATGAAGGTGAATATATAAATATGTACTTACAGTAGACATTAAGAGTAACAGCAGGGGAGCGATAACTTTGCCCCTTTACAGCACAGCTGTAGCTGCCTGAATCCTCCTGACTGACTGCTGGCAGATGAAGCAGGCCAAAGTTGTAGATGGAGTATAATTCACTTCCACTTTTGTACCAGGTGAATGTCGGAGTGTCAGTCAGCCTGCAGGTGGTTTCACATGTGAAAGTGACTGGATCTCCCTCAAGCACGCTATCAGGAACCATGTCCACCTGAAGCTCTGTGAATGAGAGCAAAGAGGGAAAACATATGAGGCTGAAGTGTGCTTCTTTGCTGCAGTGATGTGATGCTGCCTCTGGATGGCACAGTTTATTCATTTTTTTAAAATGACAATTTTATAGAATTATGCAAATGCTCTTAATAACAGAACAACCCCAAAAATGTGTCTGGCATCGAACAGCCACAGTAAATATCCTCCCTGTGTTTCTATAAAGTCAAATAGGCATCAAAACTCATATAATATTCACAAATGTAATAAAATGTGCCCTTGTTTTTGAGCATTTGCACAAAAAAAATCACAAAAGAAAGTGACGCGCAAAGGTCCACAAATGAAAAAAAAAAAAAAAGGTAAATAAATATGAATGATTTGTGTAGAAAAATGTTAGTAATGTGACAGAGTATATCAGATATACACATACTCATGTCTCGTTGGCGTAAACTACTTTTTAGAAACACTGCTGCCTGTCCAGCCAGTTAGCATTGTTGATTCATGTAATCCAGGCAACACTGGATAATGCAATATATTGTATATTATATTTAATAATGTATCTAGTTTATTAGCAATCTTGACTACTGATTTTAATTACAGAATGTAATAGTTAGCATAATGTTAGCTATCTTGCTAGCTTCCAAAAAAACTTGCCTGCTTACCATAAGGCAGCTAATGTTAGCTAAACTAGCTGTATTGTGTAATAAAACCAGGTTAACATTAGATTGCTGGACAGATTAGCGACCAGGGCCCACGACAAACAGAAATTTAGACCGACTAATTGAACATTTTGCTCATTTCACACAACACATTTCAAAATCAACCCGTATGCTGCGTCGTAAATACGCATCTGTGAAGGTAAGTAAACACACAAGCTAACAGAGCTAGCTGTTCGCTCTCACAGGTTACTGCAAAGTAGCTTATACTGTTGCTAGCAGGGTGTCTTCAGTTGAAAATGGATACCACACATGATATTAGTTTCTAGACACATACATTAAAACTATTGTGTGATTTTCTTGAACAACTTATCATGCCAGCCTGTCTTTTTTTTCTTTTTTTTTTTTGCTATGATAACCCAAAGATAAATACTGTTAATGCATATTAGCCATGTTTTTTTTAGCATGTAAAACTATGTTTAGTAAATTCATACTACTACTACTACTACTAATAATAATAATAACAGTGCAATATTTCACACACAGGGTGGTGGTGTTTGAACTTTTCTCAGATCCTCTGTGGTTTTTGTTGATCTAGCTAATCTGGTTTAAAATGTCTGCTAGAGATCATCGTATAGGTGGAATTGGTGAAATGGTCATGGCGTAGCTTTGCTAATCATCATCTCCTGAGTTCACTCTGAGCTGGGGAGCTGAGGAACCTTAAAGCTCTTAAATTGTGACGATGCAGCAGTGTTCATGATATTTCAGTTCACTTTGAAAATATTCTATGTTGATCACAATATGAAAGGACAAACGGTACTGACGAATGTAAACAGTGCTACCGGAAATGCACAAAAGAAGTGCACAATTTTAAAACAGATATGTTTCATAGGCTTGAGTGCAAGTAGCCGATCATATGACGTCACTGAGGAAGGAATCCTGTGCACCAGTGAATGAAGTATAATGTGTTCATCCAGCTCATGGAGCTTACCTGTGACAGAAAGGTTGACTCCACTTCTACCTTCTAACTTTCGCCCAGATGTCATTATAATTATTGCGAAATATATACTTTGGTCCTGTTTTGTCACATTGCTCAGTCTGAGCTTGCAGTCATGCAGTGTCTCTCTGATGTACTGAACCCTGCCTCTGTACTCAGGGTCTAAAGACAGATCAGGAGGCTCGTTCACTGTAGCTACCGTAGACTCTTTTTTGCTCCAGAAAACTCTTTTAGCGTTGAAAAAAACATTATATTTGTAAGTGCATCCCATAGTCACTGTAGATCCTTTTAGAGCACAGATAGACTGCTGTGTATAATGCACTCTCGAATCTTGCTGGGATTCAACAACTGCCACACAAAATACAAAAATATGTTAATTATTAGCTGCATTAGAAAAAAAAACACACACACACAGCTAATTTATAACTTAAAGCAGAAAATGGGAAGCTCTGTGGGTTTTCCAGTACAGTGAGGGAGAGAAAGTTGCAGTAAAGCAGAACTTAACACACTTCACATAAAAAAAAAAAAAAAAAAAAAACACGAATCATCTGCCATAATTTACTAGATGTAGAATTTGGGGATTTCAGGCTAATATCAGAAGTTCTATAAATCTATAAAAGCCATTCGCAAACAATTCAGTCATGAATGAATCACTAAGATGAATGAATCAGTATCAAAGCACTGCATTAACACACGCCCACACACACACACACACATAACCAACCTCATGATTATCAAACTGAAATTTTATGATATATGTTTATCAAACTTTTTTTTTTTTTTTTTATTGGATGATCACACAAAGGAGTGGGTGTGCAGGTGTTCCTAATAAAGTGGAGAGTGAGTGTATGTTACATATATTAAAGAAGGTGAAAGGATCTGTATATATATTAAATTTAAAAAGAAAAAAAGAATACAACAATAGTGTGTAAATACTTTTGTGTAAAGATGGAAGGTACGTTTGAGCAAATATGGAAGTGTTTTGTGCAATATGGAAAGTCCTTTAGGGCAAAAGTGAATTGCGCAATAGGTGAAGTCATCAGGAGCACATAGTGTAACTGACATCGTGCAATAGCTAGCTGTTGTGCCATAGTCAGGATGCTGGATTGAGCACTTACGTACGTACATGCGTGTGCGTGTGTGTGTGTGTGTGTGTGTGTGAGACACAGATTAGATTTGTTTGTAAATGAACCCCTAATGACATTTTTAATTAGGTTCTTTATCCAAGTTTGCATTTTAATATGGGAAAAGTCAGACAAGCTTTGGCTTTAATTGAGCGAGTAAAATTCCTCGAATAAATGAATAAAGAGCTTTTAAATAAATGATTCCCATTAGAAAACAATTTGGTGTCATTTTCTATTTTGCTGATGATGCATTAATTAAAGTGCAGATCATGATCATGATTTTTTTTAAAAAAAAAGCAAAACAAAACAAAAAGTGTACTGGAGTGCTGATAT
Source organism: Pangasianodon hypophthalmus (assembly GCF_027358585.1). Lineage (NCBI taxonomy): Eukaryota > Metazoa > Chordata > Actinopteri > Siluriformes > Pangasiidae > Pangasianodon > Pangasianodon hypophthalmus. The sequence goes on along the minus strand of NC_069735.1, from coordinate 15,889,512 downwards.
CTCACACCTCCTGCTACACATGAGTGAACGAGATACAACCAACTAGGTATTTATTTTTATCATAAATAATCATACACACTACAGACTTACAGAATTTGATTAACTTTCCACATAAATATGTGATGCTCAGACTCACCGGTCATTACGACTAATAAGAGGAGAGAAGCAGGAGGAATAAACTGGAGCAACACCATCATAGCAAAGTCTACAAACATAACAGAGATTTTTCATTTACTCTCAATAATCTTTACACAGTAAACAGCTTGTGTCTTTTCAATGAATGCATTAAGTTAGATATGAGTAAGATGTGTAAGACATGTCAGACCTGACGCTGACACGTGCTCTGACCTCATTTGACCTCATGTAAAATATAAATATGAAAATGATAGTGTAAAGTGTATGACATATGATGAAAGGGTATGAGCTCACCTGGTTGGTCCACGATTTACAAACTCTTAGTGGTTAATGAGAAATGAAGAATTGGTCCTGAGGTTTTGATCTGTGTGTAACAGACCATGATTTCCACATCTCTCGTATGTTTAGCACCTCACATCAGCACACAGGATGTTGCGAAATCGAGCTGCTTTGTGGTGTATCAGAGTATCGCACAAAAATAAGGCATGTTATTTACACTCAGAAATTGAGGCAGCAATTTATATCTACTTTTTTGGATAAGTTTAGAGCACACTTTATAGCATGAAGTTAAATTTACTTTAAAATCTTGCTGCAGTTAGTTGCCTCACTTGTTTTTTGGGTTTTTTTTGGAGAGGGTGGGGGTGGGGCTAAATCATATGTCTTATTTTTGACAGTGTATTTTTATTGTATTTTATAGACAGTTTTATAGTATAGGTGCTCATGTCTTTTTGTGAATAGTGGTGCAAGGGGATTTGGCCCTAAAGAGAGCGATGCAGCGGCGCTTTAGTCCTTTAGTCTGTCCAGCTCTCTCACCTCCTCGTCTCCGAAACTGTGCTAGCGATAGCAGTGTGACATCAGGATGACACACAACCACTAACATCTCACATAAATAAGGAAAATGCTGCACCAACCAACAAATTGGCACCAGAATCACTAATTACATCACAAATATTTCAATATGAACATATTTATTGTGTCTCAGGGTGGAATTTTCATTTAAGGCAACAGACTAGACCTACAGTAATCAAGTAATGGATATTTAAAAGCATTTATAAGCAGCTTGTGAAGATAAATGGCAATGTAACATGATATTTTATCTCAAAATCTGGTTGCATCGGTCAGGAGGTTAAGACTTGGCCATGGTTGTGTGGGATATGTCAAGTTGAAGTTTCTTTTACGAATGTTCTCCAGCCCTGTGTGAGTTCAGTTCAGCATCAAACACACCTGAGATGTCAGTACAGAGAAGGTCCTTTATTTGCAGTACAGGATTCACATTTGTGATCTCAAACACAACAGATATAATTTTACAATCAGTCCATTTTAAGAAAACATTTACAAAGCACAAAAAGAAATATTATAATACATAATAGGTGTTACGCTAGGCAAAAAAAATTATAAAATAATCACTCAAGAATTGTCCATGTGCAGCCAGGCACATTTTTATTATAAAACTTCAAACTCTTCACAACTGGAACAGATGTGGCATCTTTTTTGCTCCTGGGTAGTACTGATGATCTCAGCGGTGACTTATTGTCTGGAAAAAATACAAAAACCACACACACACACACACACACACAAAGGGCTTGAGGTGGAAATACAAGTGATTATGTAATTTCAAAATGGAAGTCTATGCATGGGTAAGAACACTAGTGTGTGGTTCTTTCTAAGATTCCTTGTCTTACAGCCGCTTTAAACCTTTTGCTTTTGGGCTTTGATGGTTTTAAAGCATGACGCTGGTCCCAGTGGCTACAAGCAAAGTGTAAATATAAATGCAACACCAGACCCACCGACCCTGTAGAGCAATATCGAGTCCCTAACACAGGAGAGGATGTTCGATAAAAATGAATGGTGAAATGGTTCCACCATAATTCTGTTCGATTTGACACTTTGTTGTAGGTCTAATCTTTTTTTAATCTTTTTTCCCCGACAAACTTTTCAACCTCTACAGATACAGGATGAATAAGCTGTTTGTTGTTTAGAATTTCTGTCCAGATCTGAGTGTCAGTGAAAGCTCACTTACTGCAATTGTACAGTATACGTCATTGGAGGACCTGGTCATGGGGTCGAGAGTACAGTATGGGCCGTGTTCAGCACGAGTGCCATCGTTCTGCAGAGAGAATAAAAACTCGCCGATGAACCCATGATGAAAGTGAGAAAAAGACACAAAATAAAATGAAGCACGAAGATATATTCAGACATATTTAATCACCAGTATGTTTAGACAGTACGAGTGTGTTGTAGAGTAGAGTGTACCTCATACACGTTTGGTAGAGTGTGTCTCAGTCACATGTTTAACCACGTTGCTCTTCTTCCTCTTTTCCCTGCTCTCAGAAAAAACGTCAATTAAATAAAGAAAAAAATACTCTATTTTGTGCTGTTACAGATGAAATAATTAATAATAAAGTGGTGAGATGAAGCGGAGTTACTGTTACCACCCAGGAGTTGATTATTTTCCTATACCAGCATGTCCTGAAGTGTTTTATTTTAGTAGTGATTTTTACTTTATTAATGAATGACATGTTTTACTTATCAAGTTATAATTACTTATAGTTACGTAATGTTGTGGAACATCCGTAAGACTAGTTAGTTCCTTCTTCTCATGTACGTCATAGCAGCTTTAAATATGAGTCGTTTCCTCCCCAGCCTCTCTTCTCTCTCTCTTTTGAGGCTAATAAGACAAATATAGCAGCTTGTTGTCACGTCAATGGCAGAACTGGCATCGAACTCTGATTCCCAGAACTCCCTGCGGCCTACAAACATGGCCGCTCTGGACTACAACACCCAGCGCACAAGATCACTGTCACGTTCCTGCGTCCCTGATTACTGATTGCACTCACCTGGTTCCCATTTTCCACTACACTAGATATACACAGCCTTTGGACATTCAGTCAGTTGTGAAGTAACACTCATTTGTGTATTTTTTCCTGACTTATCGAGCCTTATTCTCTGTGTTTAGCCATTCTGGTTTTTGATCATATTTCTGGTTAGTGCTTTTTTTCAATTCGGGTTTTGTCGTTATTGCTCTGTTTGCTGATCCCCTGACTCACTGCCTGTTTTTTGACTCTGAATTTGTCTAATTTTTATTTTTTTTTTTGCATTATCTGCCAGTTTCCTGTTAGATACTTGTCATGTTTCTGAGAAACCACAAAGCAAAAAAACTCCTCTGTCCTGAAGACTTTTCCGTGTTAGTTTTATCTCTGACACTGGAGACTCCTTCCATAAATGTTATATAAATGCTTCCTAACAGAAAAATTCACCTTATCAATGATTAGATGTTTTTTCTTTGTTAAATAACAACATTTTTCATCTGTTTATTGTGGAGCGTCCACAATACAAGTCCCTCTGAATTAGCTGTTGCTATAGAAACGATAACGCCTTAGAACTAGTGCATTAATACAAATCTGTGATCTGCAGCTGCACTACTGTCAGAGCTGCTGTTATAGAAAATTAATCAACACCTTCTGACCAATCAGATTTGAGTATTTAGCAGTATAATTGACACTTTGAAGATGTTCCTGATAATTAAGCAGAGTAAGAGTAGAAATATATCCAAATATCAAGCATGGATGTTGTAAAATTTTCCAGACAGATGCCTGTGATTTACCACTTGCAGAAAAGTCCAGCTATAAAAGCTCCGACGCCACAGAGGCAGACTCCAACAGCTACAAACAAAATCATCAAAGATGGAGACTCTGAGAGAGGAAAAACAATCACTCCGTAAAACATCGTGACAACTTAAACATATAAAACTCACATCTAACAATGCGATCAGACGTCTTACCATTTAAAGTCACAGGCACTGCAGCTGCACTCTGATTCCCGTATTTATTCTGAGCCACACAGTAAAACCATCCACTGCTGTTGAAGCTCAGTGTGAAGCTGTAACTCTGTCCAGATCCTAGAGGTGAGCTTTCATTCACCTTAAACCAGGTGTAGTCATGCACAGGTGGGTTAGCATCACTGCTGCAGGTCAGAGTCACTGAACTGCCCTCCACTAACTCACCAGAGGAGCTGATGGACACTGAGACTCTTTTAGGAGGGTCTGTAAAAAAGGACGATGTAACAGAACTGTAAGAATATGTCACAATATGTCACTGTATGTCATGTTTCCCAGCGCAGTGAGCACAACTTTCATGTCATCTTGGCATGGGTTCATGTCATGTGCTTTTGTTTATGTTACTATGTGCCTTGTTTCAGACTTTTTTTGTCCTTATTTTCACCCCTGTCCTGTGATTGGCATGTTGCCCTATTGTGTGCACCTGTTGTGTATTAGCGTATTGATTACTTTGTCTATGTACAGTATGCTCAGGTGTTTCTGTGATTCAGTGCGAAGTCTTTAAGTCTGAGCTGTGTTTCCCTAGTGAAGTGTTTCCAAGTTCCTCATTTCTTGTACTTCCTGTTTTTGACTCTCACCTGTTTTTTTTTTTTTTGATTTATGAATATGAATTATCCTCGTTTAATGCTGTCTGCCTGTGTTATGACCCCCGACATAAACTTTGATGACCATTGGTAGGTGGCCTCTTATAAAATCACATGATCAGTTTTTATACTTTATAATTCCATCTTTCTCACCCGCATGTTATAGAATACTGAGAGTGGATGTCAGTCGGTTGCTGTACACAAGCAATCAATCACTTACACAAAACTTTTACGGTCGCTTTATCAGAGTATTTCTCTCCGTATCGATTTCTGGCCTTGCACTTGTAATCTCCACTGTCCTCAGACCTGATCCTGTGGATGATATAAGATTGTTCTGTTCCTATAGAGGATGTTCCCTTATACCAGGTGTAGTCATGCACAGGTGGTTTAGCATCACTGCTGCAGGTCAGAGTCACTGAACTGCCCTCCACTATCTCACCAGAGCGACTGATGGACACTGAGACTCTCTTTGGAGGATCTGAAAAATACAAAACATTACAAAACAAAAGATATTTAGGTTTTAAAGCAATATGTGTATAAAATGTCTGTAGGTTTATGAACTCAAATTATGCAACACTTACACAAAAAATTTAGAGTCACTCCATCAGAGTATTTCTCTCCGTATCGATTTCTGGCCTTGCACTTGTACTCTCCACTGTCCTCAGACCTGAACCTGTTAATGATGTAAGATTGTCCTGTTCTAATGAAGGATGTTCCTTTATACCAGTTGTAGCTCACCACAGGTGGTTTAGCATCACTGCTGCAGGTCAGAGTCACTGAACTGCCCTCCACTATCTCACCAGAGGGACTGATGGACACTAAGACACTTTTTGGAGGATCTGAAAAATACAAAACAAAAGATATTTAAGTTCTGTCACAATCTGTGTATGAATGTCTTCAGTTTTATTATCTCCAACTGTGCAACACTCACACAAAAAATTTAGAGTCACTCCATCAGAGTATTTCTCTCCGTATCGATTTCTGGCCTTGCACTTGTACTCTCCACTGTCCTCAGACCTGATCCTGTGGATGATATAAGATTGTTCTGTTCCTATAGAGGATGTTCCCTTATACCAGGTGTAGTCATGCACAGGTGGGTTAGCATCACTGCTGCAGGTCAGAGTCACTGAACTACCCTCCACTATCTCACCAGAGGGACTGATGGACACTGAGACTCTCTTTGGAGGATCTGAAAAATACAAAACATTACAAAACAAAAGATATTTAGGTTTTAAAGAAATGTGTATATGAATGCCATTAAGTTTTATTATCTCAAACTATGCAACACTCACACAAAACATTTAAAGTTGCTCCATCAGAGTATTTCTCTCCGTATTGATTTCTGACGTTGCACTTGTACTCTCCACTGTCCTCAGACCTGATCCTGTTAATGATATAAGATTGTCCTGTTCTTATGAAGGATGTTTCCTTATACCAGGTGTAGTCATGCACAGGTGGGTTAGCATCACTGCTGCAGGTCAGAGTCACTGAACTGCCCTCCACTATCTCACCAGAGGGACTGATGGACACTGAGACTCTCTTGGGAGGATCTGAAATCCATCACAATATATTTAGGTTTTAAAGCAATACTTAGTCTATGTGAACAACTGAAATTTTTCAGAACTCACGCCAACACTTACACAAAACTTTTACAGTCACTTCCTCAGAGTATTTCTCTCCATATTGATTGCTGGACTTGCACTTGTACTCTCCACTGTCCTTAGAGCTGATCCTGTGGATGATATAAGATTGTTCTGTTCCTATAGAGGATGTTCCCTTATACCAGGTGTAGTCATGCACAGGTGGGTTAGCATCACTGCTGCAGGTCAGAGTCACTGAACTGCCCTCCACTATCTCACCAGAGGGACTGATGGACACTGAGACTCTCTTTGGAGGATCTGAAAAATACAAAACATTACAAAACACAAGATATTTAGGTTTTAAAGAAATGTGTATATGAATGCCATTAAGTTTTATTATCTCAAACTGTGCAACACTCACACAAAACATTTAAAGTTGCTCCATCAGAGTATTTCTCTCCGTATTGATTTCTGACGTTGCACTTGTACTCTCCACTGTCCTCAGACCTGATCCTGTTAATGATATAAGATTGTCCTGTTCTTATGAAGGATGTTTCCTTATACCAGGTGTAGTCATGCACAGGTGGGTTAGCATCACTGCTGCAGGTCAGAGTCACTGAACTGCCCTCCACTATCTCACCAGAGGGACTGATGGACACTGAGACTCTCTTTGGAGGGTCTAAAGGTAGAAAGACAAACAGAATGGTGGTGCATTTGGATTACCGAATCCTGGGTTCAAGTGTGTTAGGGCACAGTGTGCATTAGAGGTGTGTATCAAGACTGTGACAAAAGCCTTGTGTTAGTGGGCTGTCACTGAGATTAACATGAGAGCATACTGGACGTGGCTTATTGCTGCTGCAATGTGTGTGTTCATCAAATTATCTTCAATAACTGCTTTATCCTGGTTCAGGTTTCTGTGGTTTAAATGAATTATTTGGTAATATTTTGAGATATAGAACCTGGTAGTTTTATAAAGGTGAATATATAAATATGTACTTACAGTAGACATTAAGAGTAACAGCAGGGGAGCGATAACTTTGCCCCTTTACAGCACAGCTGTAGCTGCCTGAATCCTCCTGACTGACTGCTGGCAGATGAAGCAGGTTAGAGTTGTAGATGGAGTATAATTCACTTCCACTTTTGTACCAGGTGAATGTCGGAGTGTCAGTCAGCCTGCAGGTGGTTTTACATGTAAGAGTGACTGCATATCCCTCAAGCACGCTATCAGGAACCATGTCCACCTGAAGCTCTGTGAATGAGAGCAAAGAGGGAAAACATCCACAAATTTTGCTTTCCAACTTAAAACACACTGCAGTGATGTGATGCTGCCTGTAGATGGTGATATTTACTTGTTTTTAAAATGACAATTTTACAGAATACCTGAAACTCTCTTTATAATATAACAAACAAAAGTGTGAATGTCATTTATGAACATACCTACAAATTTTTAAATAACATATAGAAACTGTCGTCTTAAACCCAGCGTTTAATAAGTTATTTATCATGTTACATAGCAGGACCGTTTCCGAACATTTGGCAGCACCTTCCTCAGGGATACACACATGACAGCATACAGGGCTGACATTACTGTATATATCAGTTATTCAGTTATTTTATATAAGAATTAACCAACTATATACGTTATCTTGGATGAGGGAAAAAAAACAGTTCAATAAACATTAGAATAAAAAGAACTGAACAAGAATTACATACATAAGGAATTATATATCTAAAGAAGTCAATTATATAAATAAAATAAACAAAAAAAGGATATAAAATGTGTATTGACATTTAAGGCAAAGAAAAATAACTATTACAAATATATTATAATAGAAACTATTATAATAGAAATAATAATATTAAATAAATTATATAATCTTTGCAACAAAAATGCCTTTTTAACATATTTTCTGTAGGTTCTGCTTTGCTAAAGGTTAAGCCCAAGATTGTGAGAGAGAGAGAGAGAGAGAGAGAGAGAGAGAGAGACAGCAAAAGAGAGACAGAGAGAGAGAGAGAGAGCGAAAGAGAAATACAGAGAGAGATTGAGAGACAGCAAAAGAGAGAGAGAGAGAGAGCGAGAGAGACAGAGTGAGAGAGACAGCGAAAGAGAGATACAGAGAGCGAGAGAGAGAGAGAGAGAAGGAGAGGGAGGGAGAGCTTCAGACAGAGAGAGAGAAACAGCGAAAGAGAGATGCAGAGAGAGAGAGGGAGAGGGAGAGGGAGGGAGAGCTTCAGATAGGGAGAGAGAGAGAGAGAGAGAGAAACAATGAAAGAGAGATACAGAGAGAGAGAGAGGGAGAGGGAGGGAGAGAGGGAGGGAGAGCTTCAGACAGAGAGAGAGAGAGAGAAACAGTGAAAGAGGGAGGCACTGCATTGTAGCAATTTGGTAAGTTATATCACTATATTACTCAATTAAAAGCTATAGTTAGAAAAAAATCAGGACATAATTCTGTCTCAGTTATGAGTAACGATCCGAAGTGCTCATCTGTTTTGCCTCCTCTCTGTCATTTAATAGACACTCCAAAATGCCCGTTCATTCCACCTCCATCTGTATCTCCATGTTCAGAAAGAAAGAACGTGGCTGAAATCTGCAAGCGCCCAGCACAGCCAGATAATTCTCCTGTGAGCCAAAGACAGCGCTGTGCTTTCAAAAAAGAAATGCAACACGGGCGACACACGTTTTTCTACAGCCATGGCATTTAAACTGTATCTGACCTGAGTGTGTGGAACAGTGTCGGCGAGTATACAAAGATATTTGTAGCTTCCACCTGCGAGTGCTAAGCACTGATGTTGGTGCTGATGCTCGTGCTACACTTCCCCTCGCTTGCAGGTGCTACACTCTGCTTGTGAAGTTGAATTTTGAGACACTGGGAGCGGAAATAATGCTGCGTTTGATTCGAGGTCGCAGCTTGTAACTTGTAATTCGCTACCTACAACCAATCAGAGAAAAAGCCACAGAAACCCTCGACCACTCGTCAACTCTCCAACAGTAGTCTTCACAACGCATTTGCTTGTTAAATCTGTAACACTGACTCTACTGCCTCGCTGTTTAGGGAGGAAAAGTCGAACATGCCGAGGTGGAAGTGATGGCATTCCGACCTGCAAGTTACGACTTACAAGTTGAGTTGAACGCAGCGTAAGACACATGTTCCCACTGCTATAACTGGTCACTCTCAACCGATCCCTTCTTCCGTGTTGCGCTGCTGCCACATGATTGTAATCGGATAATTGCATGAATACATAGGTGTTCTTATTATTATTATGGTGTATGTGTGTGTGTGTGTGTGTGTTTCAGCTGGCGGAGCTTACCTGTGACAGAAAGATGAACAACTTGAAAACTACATGGAGTTGCCATGAAGTTATAGGTCCTCTGGTCCTGTTGTGTCACATCGGTCAGTGTTATTGGGCTGCAGTAATACGGTGTGAAGTGCTGAACCAGTCCGCTGTACTGATGGTCTGGAATCAGATAATGAACCTTTGTAGTCTGGTCTTCGCTCTGGTACATTATTTGAAATGTGCAAGGAAACTGATAGATGCAGATGCAGCCCAGCGTCACTGTAGACCCCCTTACAGCACAAGCAGAGTAGCGTGTGTGACACACAAAGGGATAGTAGGGTGTGTGACACACATTATGCTGCTGCTGTGAAACTCCTGCAACACAAAATGAAAAAAAAAATGGGTTAGTGATGACTACAGGGGCCTCAGACTGAGCTCTTTTATAACTAAAGGTACAAAATGAAGTGCACAGGTTTTGTAGAGCAGGAGAGGAGCTGCAGAAAAGCAGACCTTAAAGGTGCAATAGCCCTTTTTTTATTTCTTACTTATTCAAACACAATTAATAAATACATTAAATCTCTGCCGAGGGCAGATGCTAATCCTAAAGGTAGATTTCCAAAAGCACGTCCAGCCGTTCTGTATGTGAACTAGCCTATAGCCATGCTATTCACTGTTGTTAACAACTTTGCAAATAACCCTGACGATTGAATAAATATGCAAATTAGTCCATGACATCACCTGGTGACAGTTTTTTGGGACTTTTGGGACTTTCTCTTGAAGAACTGTGTCTGACTGCAGATTACTTTCACGGGCATGTGAAGGTGAAATCGTTCTTTATTGAAATCAAGTGCAAGATAAATGCTTCATCGTTTCATTTTGTGAACATAGAAATGGCAGTACAGAATCTGTATCTAGCGAGTAATTACATTTTTAATCAGGTTGCCAGTTCAGGTTTAAATCATAATAAGGTAAGAATAAGTTTAAATTGGTTTATAAGTTTAAAAGAATAAGTTTAAAAGTGGAGCCAAGTGTTTGGCTTCAGTCGAGTGAGTACAATTCAAAAGCCTCAAATCCTGCTTTTAAATAAGTGTTTCCTCATTAAATGATGAGGTTGTGTGTAATCTTTCTCTGGATGAAGCATTTGCAAAAATGTCAACATTTACATTTTGGTTGCAGAGCAAAGAAAGTGTGTCATGCTTGACCCCCTTGACTGACAGTTAGATCCTTATGAGCACTTATAGCATTCAGAAGAAGTAAAATAAATGAATAAATGCACTGGAGTGCTGCTATCTCACACCTCCTGCTACACGAGTGAACGAGGAACAATCCACGAGGAGCTTCTCATCGAAAATAATCATACACACTACAGACTTACAGAATTTGATTAACTTTCCACATAAATATGTGATGCTCAGACTCACCGGTCATTACGACTAATAAGAGGAGAGAAGCAGGAGGAATAAACTGGAGCAACACCATCATAGCAAAGTCTACAAACATAACAGAGATTTTTCATTTACTCTCAATAATCTTTACACAGTAAACAGCTTGTGTCATTTCAATGAATGCATTAAGTTAGATATGAGTAAGATATGTAAGACATGTCAGACCTGACGCTGACACGTGCTCTGACCTCATTTGACCTCATGTAAAATATAAATATGAAAATGATAGTGTAAAGTGTATGATATACAGTCTCTTACCTCGTGGTGTAAACTCTGAGCGGTGGATGAGAAATGAAGACTCAGTTCTGAGCTTTAAGTCTGTGACAGTCGCGACTTCCACATGTCGTGTTTATCCGCTAACCACATCCCACAAAGCATTGTGAAATTGAGCTACGCTTTCGCAGCGCTAGTAATATATATATATATATACACACACACACACACACACACATATATATATATCTATATCTATATACACACACATATATATATCTATATCGATACACACACACACACACACACACATATATATATATCTATACGCACACACACATATATATATATTTGTACATATATATATATATATATGTGTGTGTGTGTGTGTGTACACACAACATATGGCCAAAAGTATGTGCACCCCTGACCATCACACTCATATGTGCTTGCTGAACAATTCCATTCCTGATTTATTCCCTCTGTGTTTGCTGTTATAATAAGCTCCACTCTTCTGCGAAGTCTTTCCACTAGATGTTGGAGCGTGGCTGTGGGGATTTGTGTTCATTCAGCTACAAGAGCATTAGTGAGATCAGGCGCTGATGTTGGTGAGGAGGTCTGGGGTTCAGTCGGTGTTCCAGTTCATCCCAAAGGTGTTCAGTGGGGTTGAGGTCAGAGCTCTGTGCAGGACACTTGAGTTCTTCCACTCCAACCTTCACACACCATGTCTTCAAAAATGGAGAGGTGAGGATTCAACAATGACCAAGCAGTGTTTTTTTTTCTCTGGTGAGCCTGTGTCCACTGTGTGTGTGTGTGTGTGTGTGTGTGTGATATACAGTACTGTGCAAAAGTCTTAGGCACCCAAAAAGAGAACATTTTCTATGTCAGTAAAGAAAGCAACTTATTACATAACAGGTGACTTTTCAGACAAAAAAACATAAAAATACACAAATTCATATATACCCGAGACAAATGGTTTTTTTATGTAGAAATGTTTAATTTCCGTGTTTTTAAACGCATCTTTACTTTACAGCATTTCTTTGCATGTGCATGATGCGTATATAACTTATGTTACCGAGCCTTTGCTGTGGAACTGCTTGATAAAAATAACGACTTAACTGACGTGACATCATATACGTGGGCGTGATCAGTCTCAAACAGGAAGTCGACCAGCAGGAGAAATGACATATGCTTTGGGTAGCGTATTTATAAAGTTATAAGACTGTCATGAATAATATATTCCACATACATATGTTTGTATGTATATATGATGCATTTATACAGTAACTAAATAAGCATAAAGGTATTTGGGACAAATTTATAGTACAATTAGTACAGAGAGGAAACATGTAACTGAGGATGAAAGTAAACTTATGCGTTCCAAGCCATGGAACCAGACATGAAATGGGGAACATGACATATAAACATTTTACTTCACACGTCCACCATTGCTCAGAAAAGTTCAGGGAAGTGTCATGTGTTTGGGGAGTTTGTTTTATTAATAGCAAGAAAGCTTACATATACTCTATATTCAGCGCAGTACACAGTGTTTCCAGAGAAACAGGATGTTTCTATAGAGTTGAGCAATGTGTTATACACACGGAGGTATCATGAATGGTGTACTAAGAATGAACTCGGGTAAAAATATTACACACATTGAGTACTTTTTTTTAACTTTAGAGAAATAGCAATGGCATTTAATTTAATGGCAATCTAAATATTTATAGAAGACCTTTCATCCAAAGACAAAAAAAAAGAGAAAGGTTGTGTCTGTTTTGTTCAAAGAACCAAATGGAAAAAAAAAGTAGGAGGAGGAGGAGCAACATTGAAGAAAAGAAAAGAAAAGAATTTCCATTAATGTTATTCTATACAATAGAAAAAACAGAAATAATAGTAATGATGAAACAGATCTGTGTATATGGACATATGATAGAGTTTTATTCGTATATGAACATGTGCGATATTCTTGGTATTTATCTACACGCTTCCAGGCAGGACGAAAGAAGCGAGCACCGTCCAATAAACATGGAAGAATTGTCTATGCAAAATAGTAAACAAACAAACAAACAAACAAATAAATAAATAAATACGACATTGCACCTGTAGAGAGAGCACTCATCAGGCTTTTGAGGGAGTAATTTAATATTTCGTGATGCCTTCTCTTCTTTGCTGTATGAACAGGGGAAATATTTTTACGCTTGTAAATGATTGTCATTTTGTTGTAGCCTGTAAAATGTTTAAATCCCTGTTTAGGGGATAAGAGAGTAAAATATCAGCAGAAGCACCAGGACAGTGTGTAGGCGGGGTGTAGGCGGGGTGTAGGCAGGGTGTAGGCGGGGTGTAGGCAGGGTGTAGGCGGGGTGTAGGCAGGGAGAAGCCTGAGGGGGTGGAGATGTGCTTGATCCCATGCTGCTGTCCTGTAGAACAGTGAGCTCTTGGTTATGAAGGTGTTTCTTCCGGTTCTATGTTGGAGTGGAACGTCACAACTCGGTGTCCTTGGATACGAGCCGTTTCTAGGCAACCGGACAAACACAAACACTGGCCAACATCTTGACAGGTGTAGCTGATGATATCTGTGTGCCTGAGTCAGACTCAGTGTGTTATTTATCCCGGTGTGTGTTATTTATCAATCCCCGGTTACTTCCCCGGTATGTCTGCTCGAGTTTTATCGGCGCGGCCCCGTTACAGCGCGCACGCGGAGGAAACCCTTAACCAGCCCCGTTACTCGGGCACTTCCGCCGGTCTCGCGACGGCCGGTTACCGTTCCGCTAAATACACCCCGGATGAGTGGTTCGCCAACAACCGCGCCGCGCTGAACCGGGCCGCCGCCGAGAGCGCGAGCGCCGAACAGATCCAGCGCGCGTCCAAAGCGCTCCGGGCGGAGACCGAGGCTACCGGGGCGCTCCGGCAGACCGACGGCACCAGACACCTGGGCGAGCGCCTGCAGGACATCCACTTCCGGAGGTCGGAGCTGGAGCGGCACATCGCGCGCCTGCTGACGGACACCGAGCGGCTCGCGACGCTGAAGCGGAGGCTGGAGAAAGCGCTGCACGCGACCGAGATCCCGTTCGCCATCGCCGCGGATAACCTCACGTGCAGAGAGAGACGCTCCGGACCAGACCTCGTTCAAGACCGCGTGGAGGAAGAACTTCTCAAAGTAGCTGCATTACTGAAGAGTTATTAACTTTACTGACGCGTTATTAACTTTACTGACGCGTTATTAACGTCACTGACGCGTTATTAACTTTACTGACGAGTTACTAACATTACTGACGCGTTATTAACGTCACTGACGCGTTATTAACTTTACTGACGAGTTACTAACATTACTGACGCGTTATTAACGTCACTGAGGCGTTATTAACTTTACTGACGCGTTATTAACATTACTGACGCGTTATTAACTTTACTGACGAGTTACTAACATTACTGTCGCGTTATTAACTTTACTGTGAAGTTACTAACATTACTGTCGCGTTATTAACTTTACTGTGAAGTTACTAACATTACTGTCGCGTTATTAACTTTACTGACGAGTTACTAACATTACTGTCGCGTTATTAACTTTACTGTGAAGTTACTAACATTACTGACGCGTTATTAACGTCACTGACGCGTTATTAACATTACTGTCGCGTTATTAACTTTACTGTCGCGTTATTAACATTACTGTCGCGTTATTAACTTTACTGTCGCGTTATTAACTTTACTGACGCGTTATTAACTTTACTGTTGCGTTATTAACTTTACTGACGCGTTATTAACGTCACTGACGCGTTATTAACATTACTGTCGCGTTATTAACATTACTGTCGCGTTATTAACATTACTGTCGCGTTATTAACTTTACTGTTGCGTTATTAACTTTACTGACGCGTTATTAACGTCACTGACGCGTTATTAATGTTACTGTCGCGTTATTAACATTACTGTCGCGTTATTAACGTCACTGACGCATTATTAACTTTACTGACGCGTTATTAACTTTACTGACGCTTTATTAACTTTTACTGTAGCGTTATTAACTTTACTGACGCATTTTTAACTTTTACTGTAGCGTTATTAACTTTACTGACGCGTTATTAACTTTACTGACGCGTTAATAACTTTACTGTAGATTTATTAACGTTACTGAAGAGTTACTAACATTACTGACGCATTATTAACTTTACTGTCGCTTTATTAACTTTACTGTGAAGTTACTAACATTACTGACGTGTTATTAACGTCACTGACGCATTATTAACTTTACTGTCGCGTTATTAACTTTACTGTCGCGTTATTAACGTTACTGTCGCATTATTAATGTTACTGAAGAGTTACTAACTTTACTGACGCGTTATTAACTTTACAGACGAGTTACTAACATTACTGACGCGTTATTAACTTTACTGTCGCGTTATTAACGTTACTGTCGCGTTATTAACGTTACTGAAGAGTTACTAACATTACTAACGCGTTATTAACTTTACTGACGCTTTATTAACTTTACTAACGCGTTATTAACATTACTGACGAGTTATTAACGTTACTGTCGCATTATTAACGTTACTGACGCGTTACTAACATTACTGAAGATTTATTAACGTTACTGAAGAGTTAATAACTTTGCTGACGCGTTAATAACGTTACTGATGCGTTATTAACTTTACTGAAGCGTTATTAACATTACTGACGCGTTAATAACGTTACTGAAGAGTTATAACATTACTGAAGAGTTATTAACTTTACTGACGCGTTAATAAAGTTACTGAAGAGTTATTAACATACTGACGAGTTATTAACGTTACTGTCGAGCTAATAACGTTACTGACGCATTATTAACTTTACTGGTGAGTTATTAACGTTACTGACGCATTATTAACGTTACTGAAGAGTTATTAACATTACTGTCGAGTTATTAACGTTACAGACGAGTTATTAACTTTACTGAAGTGTTAATAACATTACTGATGAGTTATTAACGTTACTCACGAGTTATTAACATACTGTTGAGTTATTAACATTACCGTCAAGTTATTAACGTTACTGATGAGTTTTAAATATTACTGTCGAGTTATTAACATTACTGATGAGTTATTAATAATGTTACTATCACATTATTAACGTTACTGATGAGTTATTAACGTTACTAATAAGTTATTAACATACTGATGAGCTATGAACGTTACTGTCGTGTAATTAACATATTGACGATTATTAGCTTTACTGTCGAGTTATTAATGTTACTGTCGAGTTATCAACGTTACTAAACAGTTATTAAATTTACTGTCGAGTTATTGACCTACTGTCGATTTACTAACGGTACTGTCAAGTTATTAACATTACTGATGATTTATTAACGTTACTGTTGAGTAATTAAAGTTACTGTGGAGTTATTAACCAAACTGCCAAGTTATTAACGTTACTAATGAGTTATTAACATTACTAATGAGTTATTAATGTTACTAATGAGTTATTAACGTTACTAATGAGTTATTAATGTTACTGTCAAATTATTAACTTTCTGTCGAGTTATTAATGTTACTGTCGAGTTATTAACAGTACTGTTAAGTTATTAACGTTACTGTAGAGTTATTACATACTGAAGAGTTATTAACATTACTAATATGTTATTTACATACTGATTAATTTAATCATTAACGTTACTAATAAGTTATTAACATAATGATGAGTTATTAACATTACTGTCGTGTAATTAACATACTGACAAGTTATTAAGGTTACTAATGAGTTATTAACATTACTGTTGTGTAATTAACATACTGACAAGTTATTAACGTTACTGAAGAGTTATTAACATTACTGTCGAGTTATTAACGTTACAGACGAGTTATTAACTTTACTGAAGTGTTAATAACATTACTGATGAGTTATTAACGTTACTCACGAGTTATTAACATACTGTTGAGTTATTAACGTTACCATCAAGTTATTAACGTTACTGATGAGTTTTAAATATTACTGACGAGTTATAAATGTTACTCACGAGTTATTAACTTTACTGACAAGTTATTAACGTTACTATCACATTATTAATGTTACTGATGAGTTATTAACATTACTAATAAGTTATTAACATACTGATGAGTTATTAACATTAGTGTCGTGTAATTAACGTACTGACGAGTTATTACTGTTACTAATGAGTTATTAATATTACTGTCGCGTTATTATCATTACTGTCGAGTTATTAACATACTAACGAGTTACTAACATTACTGATGAGATATTGACATTACTGATGAGTTATTAACGTTACACTTCGATTTATTAACATTACTGTTGAGTTATAAACATTACAGACATGCTATTAACATTACTGCGGAGTTACTGACGTTACAGACAGATGATTTATTAACATAATAGTTATAAATTATTTTTCATCTGCCATTTTATTTTTAGCAACATGTGAAATGTGCTATTTAAGAAGGAGCCTCATTTAACACACCTGTTGAATTATTCACAACAGGAAGTGGAGCTGATTAAGAGCATCCAGGCTCTGCTGAAGAAAACTCATGATCAAACTGTCACTCAGATCAGGTAATGACATTAACATAACGCCTGGATCTATTTTATTTTAAATCAAATTATTCTCAGAGATTTATCAAAGCTAAATTATGCAGTGTGTTATGAGGCTTTGCAGGTGGTCTGTCTTCTGTGTTATCGGGTGACTCAGTACCACTTCTTGTGTGTGTGTGTGTCTGTGTGTGTGTGTGTGTGTGTGTGTGTGTGTGTGTGCAGGCTAAACAGGAATGCTCAGCAGGTTCTGGAGCTCGACTGGTCCGATAAATATGAAGCCTACAGTCTGGACGATCAGTGTGGACGCTATCGCAACACCAGCACGAACACCCAACATCATGCTAACTCGGCTACAGCACAACATCAGTGAGACACACACACACACTCTGCACACACACACACACACACTGCACACACACACACACACACACTCTGCACACACACGTATGATCACTCGTAGATCTTCAGCCTATAGAGCTGAATGTCCCTCTTTTTCTCCCTCTGTGTTTTGTGTGTGTGTGTGTGTGTGTGTGTGTGTGTGCAGAGTGTGTGATGTAGACGGGTGGATGAGGTTCACTCAGAGTAACGTGGCTCAGGCTGAGCGTGAGGAGGAGGCGAGTGCGGCGTTGTGTGCGTTGTGTGAGCGTGTTCTGCAGGAGACCGCTGAGGACCTGCAGGCGCAGAGCGACACCGTGAACGAGGCCTTCATACAGCGCTGCCACGAGCTCTCACACACCAAGAGCCAGCTGGAGCTGCAACTTAAACAGGTAACACACTCACACACACACACACACACACACACACACACACACTGTTCCATTACTATATTTAGTACAAGTAAAGAAGCAAGTGCGTTCACATCTGTTGGTTTTGTTGTCGTTTTCTGAATCTGAATACAGCAAAATTAATTCTTTTGATTTGTTTGCAATTTAGTTTGGTTTGGTTTCACATGACTTGTAATTAAACGAAGCAAAAAGCAAAAATAAAAATGTTGTCTGAGACGTGTGTAGGGCTGAAAACGTCCTCGTAAAACTCTTTCGTTCATTGGTCAGGAATATAGCAAAATATGGAAAAAGGTAAACAATTCTTTACCAAGCGTGCGTAGAAATCACACAGAGAACACGAAGAACATGAAGAACATGGAGCTGATGCATAATTATATCATTAACTAGTTAAAAAGAAATTGTTTATCAGCTCACGGCATGGCTATTTCACTTCCTACAGCCGAGTCGATTCAGAGTTGATTCAGAGTCGATTCAGAGTTGATTCAGAGTCAATACAGAGTCGTTTTCTCATTACAGTTGGATTAGAAGTGAACTGAGATCACCTCGCTCACCCGTACTTGTAAACTTTTAGTGTACTTGGCTAAAGTTTTAGTTTACTTAACTCTGTGTGTGTGTGCGTGTGTATGTGTGTGTGTGTGTGTGTGTGTGTGTGTGTGTGTGTGTGTGTGTGCGTGTGCAGGTACTGGAGCAGATCGGTTCTCAGGAGCGGAATATCAGCTCTCTGCAGCAGGCTGTGTTTGATAAAGAGGCTCCTCTGCGTGTGGCTCAGTCACGACTGCACTCCAGAGCACAGAGACCCAACATGGAGCTGTGCAGAGACCAGCCTCAGATCAGGTACACACACACACACACACACACACACACACACACGCTGCTGACTGGTCGGCTGTGAAGCCTCTTGTGACATGGCCAGTGACAGCTGGAATTCAAACTGTTAGATATTCCATCAATTTACCTGAACACAAACAAATCTCGAACTTTAAACTGAAATATTTTAAAGATTTATTGAATGAAATATTTTAAAGTACATATAATATCATAACATTGATTTGCGTACACATGACAACTTTTTATGCCGTAATAGTTTTTCCTCTTTTTAGTATAAAAATATAATGTAAAGAATCACTTTAGTTATTGGTTTTAAATCTAGTATGCATTAATAAAGGAATAAATATTCCTTTTACTTTTGTAGTTTAATTAAAGCTCTATAAAATTATTCTCATACTGAAACCTGATAAAGCATCATTCATATGTGTGTGTGTGTGTGTGTGTGTGTGTGTGCAGTCTGCTCAGTGAGGTGGAGCAGATCTCGGGCAGTGTGTGTGTTCTGCAGCAGCAGTTGCGTGAGGCGCGCGACTCTCTCGCTCGCCTGGAGGAGAACAGGATGCTGCTGGAGAAAGACATCGGCTGTAAAACACACTCGCTGCTCATCGACCGGGAGAAGTGTATGAAACACCGCATGCTGTACCCCACTGTGCTCGCGCTGTCCGGATACTGACACACACACACACACACACACACACACACACTTCAATGCATCTATAAACGCTATGCCTGATTTGGTTTGTTGTGTTATCTTTCATTTAATTTTTTTCCCCACATATTAAGGAGGCATGGCCTTGTGTATGCCAGTCTTAGAAAAGGAGGCGTGGCCTATGTATGTCAGTCTTAGAAAAGGAGGCGTGGCCTGTGTGTGTCTGTCTTAGAAAAGGAGGTGTGGCCTCTGTGTGTGAGTTTTTGAAAAGGAGGCATGGCCTGTGTGTATGTCAGTCTTAGAAAAGGAGGCGTGGCCTCTGTGTGTGAGTTTTTGAAAAGGAGGCATGGCCTGTGTGTCTGTTAGTCTTAGAAAAGGAGGCGTGGCCTCTGTGTGTGAGTTTTTGAAAAGGAGGCGTGGCCTCTGTGTGCCTGTTAGTCTTAGAAAAGGAGGCGTGGCCATTAAGTTGTTCATCGTATCCTCTCAGAAACAGATACACCGTTTTTATCTTATTTCTTATTTTTGAACTTATGCTAAACATTAAAATGACCTACAGTGTGAAAAGTATACGTCCCTATTAACATATCTGTATTTCTAAATAACAGAATACCCTAAACAGAATCGTACAAGATAGCTTGTGAAACTATGCTAATGCTAACTATGCTGCACTGTCCTGACTAGCTGTTGTTTGTTAGCTTCATTCAGCCTCACTCCAGCACCGGTTCAGCTCAGACCCTTTCAGATAAAATGAAGTCAGTGTCAATAAAACCAGGAAAGCTAAGCAATGATATGGGGTTAGGATAGCAGCAATAAGATTTGATCTAAAATACATAAATAGTGATAGACCTTGTAAAAGAAGATGGCTAACATTACACATTAACACTTAGCTAGCCAGAGCTAGCTATCACACATTACACATTAACACTTAGCTAGCCAGAGCTAGCTATCACACATTACACATTAACACTTAGCTAGCCAGAGCTAGCTGTCACACAAATTCACACTCATTTTAAAAATCAAAGGTCAGTGTTATTGACTGTTTGAAATGAGTATGCCCCGAAGGAGCGATAACTGTGTTATTTAAAAAAAAAAAAAAGTAAAAAGGACATATTTCTGTGAATGTTTGCGAAAGAGAGACGAGAGCACAGTGTTTTAAGTCCTTGAGAGCACTTTGTGAGGTGATTATTATTATTATTATTATTATTATTATTATTATTATTATTATTATTATTATTGTGTACTGGTGATAGCTCTGCGGTTCTCTGTAGCCGCTGCCTCCCTCATCTCCAGAGAGGCCTGTTCACTGTACACACACACACACACACCTCAGTTGTTCACACACAGTATTGACTTTTTAAATTATGTAACAGAAATATTAGCAGTACACTCTTAGATGGAGGGTTCTTCAAAAGGTTCTGTGTATAGATGAGGGTTCTTAGCTTTCTAAATAAAAAAAATAATAAATTGGGAGCCTTTCTGTTATTGTTCTACACAGAACCTTAAAGAGATTCCCCTAAAATGACGACTAAAGAACCCTTAAGCGTTCTATATTTCACCTGTGTAGGTTTATGTATGTATAAAGCATACATAATAACGTATAAAACCTGATTTAGGCTTCCTTCAGAAATGCAAGTCTCTAATACGTTGTGGTTTCTATAGTAACAGCTCGTTCACAGGGACGCGTACGGCGGACGCGCCACATACACAGATTAAAAAAGTGTATGTAATCGTTGATATGGTGACGTTTTCTTTAAAGAGATTTATGGAAGGAGTCTCCAGTGTCAGCGCTTAGTAACAGTAAAGCTGTAGCTTCACGTTTTCCGACAGTTTCAGGACAGAGGAGTTTACGCTTTGCGGTTTCTCAGTAATGTGACAGGGTGAGTTTTTTTTTTTTTTGTCTTATTAACTTCAAGAGAGAGAAAAAAGACAAGCTGTTGAGGGGACGATTGTTTATAGCTGCTATAACATAAGTGAGAACAGGAACTAACTTGGATAGTTAGATAATGGATAGTCCACAACATTAAATGTAACTATAAATGGACAAAAAGTATGACGTGAAATAAAACACTTAAGTACACACATGAATGGTTTGTCTCATGGACGTCGAGTGCCGCTCCTCGTAGCCTTCCCTCCTTCAGAGCCTGAGCTAGAGCCTTTTCAACCACTCAAGCTGTGTTCACCAGAAAAGCCCCCTGACACACGCCCACACACCCACACACCCACACACACGCACACACACACACACGCACACACACACACACACACACACACGCACACACACACACAAACTGATATAGGGGAAATAAAAAGCAATTCTCTTCTGTGACCTAAAGGAGGCAGTACAGGTTAAGATTAGGATACAAAGTCTCTCTCTCTCTCTCTCTCTCTCTCTCTCTCTCTCTCTCTCTGTGTGTGTGTGTGTGTGAGAGAGAGAGAGAGAGAGAGAGAGAGAGAGAGAGAGAGATTCACAGCAAGTGTTGGAGAAGAAGCAGTAGGATGGAACAGAGTGTGCTGTGGTTAAAACTGTAAAACCTGGTTATATATTATGTCAGGAATAAAACACTTGGTGTCATGCTGTTATAAGAAAATAATGAACCTGTAGTGTTTTCTTCCTTTAACAGAACAGCACATTTACCAACAATTACATTTTTATTTATTAAAGATAGACATGCACTTTTTATTCATTTATACATTACTTATATATATACATATATATATATATATATATATATATATATATATATATATATATATATATATATATACATACTTTTTATTCATTTATACAGTTACGTTTAATGTTGTGCAACGTCCATTAAACAGGTTACTTCCTGTTCTCACGTATGTTACAAACTATAAACGGTCATTCCCTCACCATGCTCTCTTTTTTCTCTCTCTTTAAATTATTACGAGAAAACAAACACAGCTCGTCGTGTTTCTGAGAAACGCCAGTGTCAGCTCCTCTTAAAGTTACAGTTAAAGTTTTTAAGAAAAAAATACTCCGAAAACATATAATAACACCTTTCTAAATAAAACATTTATATAAATTCAGATGATATCTATTCTTACTTTACTTGTGTGCAGTTGGCAGGTTGTTTCAAGCATCTGGGAGAAACTCCACAGTTCTTCTGCAGCCTCCATGAAGTGCTCTATTCTTACTGTTTTAATGACTTACCCAGAATTCTCTGTAGCATTCACTTCTACACACAAATACACACGATATAAATTACAAATAAAGCTGACCTGAAACAGTGTCAGAAACACAAAGTGCTGAAACATGAGAGCAGACATTCTCACGTAAAAGATGGAAAATATTCAGAAAGTACTCGTTTAAATAACTGGCCATGAAGGTAATGAAGACAGAAAATGTGTTTAAAATTCTTGATACCGCGGCGCTCTTGGTTCTGGATTCTGATTGGACAGAAAGTGATGATTGATTTTTTCAGCAGCTCTGACTGTAGTGACAGCTTTGACTCCCATCACAGGTTCATGTTAATGCCTTTATTTTAATATGTTATTATTATTATTATTATTATTATTATAATACAGGAGCAGCAGATTCACAGGGATTTGTTTATATGAGAAAGAGAAAAGTATGACGTGTTGTTCTGTAATAAATAAAAGATTGGGCACATTGCTGTGGAGGAATGTAAGAGGAATAAAACACTTTTGGATGTGCTGTTATAGGAAAACAATCAACTTCACAGTGG